>NC_051292.1:4565740-4834294 GCF_015220745.1 Sebastes umbrosus
GCGTTTTCTCTTCACACGAATCAGGGCCGGCGTGCTCTGCCAGGCCTCGCTGTGCCCTTGCCAATCTCTCTGACGTGATGAAAAACTGGCGTGTCAAATGCATCGCGGCGAGGGAAAATGTGGCGCTTGTATGCGATAGACAAGCTGCAATTATCATCGTCTGATGAAATGAAGGCACGCTTTCTGGATCACTCCTGCACACATATAGGGCGATGCATCGATGATTATGACAGAGCTCTTTGCTGCAGACAAAAAAGCATGCTGCTGGTAACATATATATGTTGTGTACCACTTACAGCAGCTCAAAACAACTTAACATTTCTCTGCAAATGTCATTGCAATTGCCTCCGGTTACAGTGTCAGACAAATACCACAAGAAATAAGGCCAAAAAAAACCCCATGCCTTAACATTTAGAATATATGCCCTCTCCGTCTCAGTACTGATCAGACTCCCTCCTGCCCGTTCTACCATTAGCTGTGTCCTATGCAGATAAATGCTCACAGAAAAAAGACGCCTACAGAAATGCAAAGACCCAAATTAAACAGCAAGGTCACTCGCAAAGTCGCCGCGGCTCCGGTTTTACATTTAAATGAGCCCCAAGCTGACTGCCTGAAATCCAAAGCCTTGTAGTGGGGGATGAAAAGTCCACACTGTAGTCTAGGGCAAGGTTCCCCAGACTACAGGCAGCAGCTTAAATTACATGCATGTATTCACTGTAATGATGGGGAAAGAACTGGAAGCCTTTTCTTAGTCAGAATGTGGAGCCTTATTGCTCAGTTGATTAGATACATATAGACCTTCAACCGTAGACTGTATACAAGAAGTGGACTTGGTCACCCTGACGTCACAAATTGGTTTTTAGACTATGGTTTTGAAGTCTTGAGTTTGTCATTTTGGCCATCTTGGTTTTTGGCCTTCGCTAGGGAGAAGCAGGGGGCCAGTTGGAAGTAGCAGTAGCTGCTAATCTTGGCATTACTTGCCTGATGTTTACGGCTCCATTTGATAACTTTACTGTCGCCTGCTTTAATAAATATATTGTAAATATCAGGCAGCAATGCACAGAGTAGAACAGACATTTCTTTCTGTGTGGATACTGTTGTAGTTGGCTTGAAGCAGGTATGTGATTTGGGAATCTAACCAAGATCATTGCAAAATCTGTGATTCTGTATTGCCAAACCTGACTTTTACCCCCCTTATCAATGATTAAATAATGAACTCTATCCTAAAACAGTGCACCTGACAGGTTTCATTTTCCATTTTTTATCCTCTCTTCACAATGATCCCAATAATGTGATTCACATTCCTACTTTGCAGATTTGAAGAAGACCCTCGCAGTGCTGCTGGATAACATCATGCTGAGGCTGGGCAAGCTGGAGTCCAAGGTGGAGAACATCTACAACGGCACGGGGGGCAACCTGACCAACGGCACCAGCACCGCCACACCCAGCGCCACAAACTCTGAAAAAGTTAACGTGGCAGGTAGGTGTTGCTTTTTTTTTTTAAAGTCTGGAGTGCATGTTGTGGTGAGGAAAGCAAAGCTGAAAAGGAAATACGAGGATGTCTTCCATAAAGGCTGAAATGTCGTCCCAAAGGATTGAAGCTCTGAGAGAAAACTTTTTCGCATGAACTGTGACTCATGTATGGGCAAATTTATTTCTCCAGATGTTTTTCAGGGTATGAAAGTAAACATATCGTAGCTGAGACTAATTAGAGAAAAGAGGATAAGCTGATTGTGGCTGTTTTCTGTGACCCTTGTTTCATTTAAAAGATTCTTATCATGAATAACAGTCCCGAGGCATACAACCAACTAAACTCTGCCAGCATTGCACAGTGCACACCAGGCACTTTATAGGACCAGACCGCATCCTTGGACATAATTCAAATAAGGCCTCCGTTCACGCTGCATGACCCTTTTATTAGTTTTCATTGATTTTGCTGCCAGCTTTCAGATGATGAATTCAGCCCAGTCGAGAGAGCGAGGTGTTGTTTTTTTCCTGGGATCCTGGGACTCGCTCTCAGTTGTATGCGCAGCATTAAACAGTAGGAATGTGGAATCGGTGCTCTGAGGCAATATATGTAAAATTGGATTAGGCTGATTGGGTTGTGCAAAGTCACATTTGAATGGATCTAATCTTAATGACAGCTGCTGCGCTGCCGTCTTTTATCAACTGTGGCCGCTGCCTTTGTCACTCTCTCTCTTTTAAGAGCTACTTCGGGCTAATTAACGGACATGAGCGTCATATGAAAGCGATCGTTATCAAGACAGTTGACGACAGCTCCTGACAGTCGTGATGAGTCAGAATGAAAATCTGGCTTCCTTGTTTGTGGATTTAAATGTTTTTTTTCTATGAACAGCAAACCACATGCTTTCACACCATTTGCAACACCTACGTAGTGTTTGTCTTGTTTCATCTGGGTGACACGATAACAATAATTTAGTCAGGGTTACTTTGTCTTTGGATCCTCAAAGTGATTTTATCAAATCCTGATGTAAATGTTTGAGAGAAATTAACTTCTTCTAGTGAACTGAATATCTTTGGGAAACTGTGACTGGCATTTGTCACTATTTTCTTACATTTTATAAACCAAACGATTAACCAGTATAATCAAACATTATTCCACAATGGAAATAAATACAAAATATTGTAAGATATGTAGGGCTGGGTACTCAATAACTTTAAGGTATTGTAGCAGTATCCGAGTTATATTCATTAAAGAAAGTTGATTTAATAAAAAAAAAGACTCATTTAATCCGATAAATCACTTTGTTTTTTGTAAATCACATTCTGTAGTCAACAGCCCCCTTTAAAATACAACACAACTCGTTTCTTTTTCTTCCACTAGAGATGAGATACTAATCTCGCCCACCGTTGTCGGGGCAGTGTTGGCTTCAGCTCCCTGTGTTGTGGAGCCACAGCACCTGGACCTGTGACACCATTCGCTTAAAACTTCCAGCAGTACCCTCGAGAGACAACAGTTGGATCCTGAATGCGGGTCAAGCCGACAAAGCGGCAGCTACATCTCTCTTGGCAACGAACTAAAAGGGCCCAGCACTCCAGAGCCTCCATTGGAGCATGTCTCCTGTCTTGGAGTGGGTGGCAGGCAGCGCTACTGCCAACATCCTCCAGTGCTCCTCCCTGACTGGAAGGCAATTACAGAGATAAGGATCTGGACAGTGAGGGGAACACGCCTGGCTTTCAGAGAGGCCTCTATCAAGATGGAGCTGAGCAGCAGCCCTGGGACTGCACTGCTGCCACCTCGATTGTGTACATTTCTTAGCCAAGGCACGTTCAGGACCAAACGTGGCTCTTGTCAGTATTCAGTTTATTCCTGCTTTTATGCTGTCTGACATTTTTTAACTCAATTTCCGGAAAATTGGCAAGAAAATGCTCATTTCCCTCCAATACTAATTTAAAATGTAACACATTTCATGCACAAATGATTAAAAACAGAGCTATGGAAACTACCTGACAGGGAGGAATCTGGTCTGAAAACCTGTTCATCTTGTATTGCAACAGTTGCCCTCAAAGGAATTCAGAAACTTTCACCTTTGTCATAATAGGCTGTTCAGCTCAGTGACTGATGGGACACAAATTCATTCGCTTGAGTACTTCTTGAATCGACAGTAGCTGGGTTTCAATTTAATTGTCAACTGAATTTTAATCTAACTTTTCTCTTTTGAAAGGAATTAGACGCGTTTCCATCAACCGGTTTGGAGCGAATAAACTCGGCTACAGCGTAGTTTGGTCAGAAGTTGGCGCTATAACGCTATGCATGGCTGTAAAACACCAGTAAACAAAGTAGAAGGAAGAAGTAGAGGTTGCATGGTGTGTGCTGTAAAAACTGTTAAAAAGCATTGACGCTTTGAAAAGAAAAGGTGCCATATTTTTATCCGCTGCCTCTGTCCATGCTCAGGAGTAACTTCGGCCTTGTGTGCTGTTGCGTTTAGCCGAGGACGACAGTTACAGAAGCCCCTTACAGGATGAAAACAAGTGGATGTGGCCATAGCGGGAGGCAAATGGGACTCGGTCCAACAGCAGTCTGTGACGCCTTGTCTCTCCGTGTCTCGCTGATGTGGATAATCAACCTCCCCAGCAGTGTTTCATGTGTGGGCCGGCCCCGCGGCGTGGAAATGTAATCTCCTCCCACACACAGGCGTAGAGACACATGTAATGAATGGTCAGGCGGTGATTTGCAGCTATATAACCGGCCCTCGCTTCTCCATTTTCTTCCCTCCGCCCGTTCTTTAAAAGTCATCATCAAGCCAGTGACATTCGGCTGATCTGTAGCGTCCCGTCTGTGCGACACTCTCCGATTTTTTTTTCGGTAAACAGAGACCTGTGCTTTCACAGCTCAGGGCGCCTTCACTGCTTTGTCTCTTTCAGCCATCGATCCGCTCGCATCTCTGTTTGCCGCTCACAGTGAAAGATGAGATCCCAGGTCTCAATGTCAACAACGGAGCGGACAAGGACATGGTTTCTGCCGGGGATTACACGTGTTCTGCTTACCTCGTGATTTCATTGGTCCCCGCACTTTATTGTCAGTTTTCAGGAGGGCGAGAAGGTTGATTCTTCTCCTGCAAAACCTGAAAAATAGAATTTAGTTATGTCGCATACAATTACCATTTTAATACTGAAAACGTCTCTTAGATTTAGAGCAGAATCTGTGGTCTCTATTTTGCCCTGAAGGCCTCGTTATTTCCTCAGTGTACAGATCAATACTAATAAGTACACACAAACCCACTCAGTGAAAGTTGCTGAGAGATGCTGTCCGCTCCCACACACTTTCAAACGCTCGCATGAATCCTGGAACTCATCACCTGCAGTCTAAATTCCACCGCAGCGTAATTGAAAACAGAAATCATTAGTTTTGTAGCGCCGCTGATTAACAATTTGTAATATTGCATTTTCACCTTTGTTTGCCTGGATGTTGTTGTACTGTAGGTTGCAGCATCAACCTACTGTAAATAGACAAAGGTCCTGGTTGATTGGCTGCTTCACAACAAAACCCACTTTGTGTTCCGCCAGTTGAGCGCTTTTAATTTAAAGCAGCGGTAGTTGGAAATGTTACATTTGCATTAGAGGTGCATTGCTATTAGGGAAGTGAATCTTTCTGTATCCTTTAGGTATTCGGTATTTGATTCTTGGCGTCATGATTCAGTACACGGAGACACGTCAGCATTGATGTCTGCAGTGTTTTTCACTGAAAACGAAGGGTTAGCTAGCTGCAGCTTATCAAGAATGAAATGAGAGCTTCTCATCTGTAAATCAATTTGAATCAGTCAAATCAGAAAAGAAAATACACATATATATATATATATATATATATATCCGTACCCCTTCCCTCTCTTTCCTCTCCTTTCCCCCAACAGGCGGGCTCGTCTCTCTTGAGGTTGCGGCTGATTGAGGAGGCAGTGGTGGGATGGGAGGAACATCTGGGGCTAACACACACTGGCTGGGACACGTGCACCCCACTTTTTTCCCAGACTCTGTCTGTCTTTTGTTTCCCTCCTTCCTTAATTCAATTCAGTGACTGTTTAGCACTCTCTCTGCTGATCACTGAATATCATAGATTTAATTTCGGGTTGTGTTTCAGTTATGGAAAGAAAGGGTTTTTGCATTAAAGCTATGGTGGGAAGCCCAGCGTATGAATCCACAGTGTTGCTAGTGCTGTTCTTTCGTACTGTATGCTGTGTCTCTCTGCATACTGTAATGCTCCTCTTTGTATGCAGCACTCCATCTCCCTCTGCATCCTCCATTGTCTCCTCTTCCTCCGTGCCAGCATTGTTGTTGTGCTGGTTAAACCCCTGCATTGCCTCCTTCTACCAAATATCAGCCGTTTCCTCGGGGCGTTTTTCCTTTTTTTTTCCCCCTCTCACATGTGCACATAATATACACAATAACAGCCTCATCTTACATTCACTCAGCGAGTTTTTCTGCAGGCTAGAAAGTGCTCGGATAGAGAGACACTTGAACCGGGTCTGTAGCTCTCGAGCTGCTTCTCTCATGACAACACACCACTGCAGTAGTGTTGCACAGTAAACCGATACTAGAAAGGTATCACGATACCCTGCCGTTAAATGGTACAGAAGTGATATCAGAATCAGAAATACTTTATTGATCCCTGGGGGAAATTACAGTTATTCCATTTTAGAATAAAATCATTATAAACATAGAGAAGTTATTGAGATATTTAGGCAGGGTATCGTATCGAAGTCATCATTTTGGTATTGTGACAACACACTACTGCAGTGCTTTTGAGTTTAACCAAAGCACGCTGAGCTTCACTGACTACAGGAAATACAAATGTCTTGCAGGTGGCTAAAAATGTTTTCTTATTTAACAGAGAAATGAACTAGGTTTCTGTTTCTATGAACCTATATGTAGCTGTTTTTAGTTTAGAGACTATTCTCTGTTTCATTTAAAGTCCATCTGATCACAACAACAACAACAACACGGAGCAGCCAGCGTGTCCCACAGCCGAAACCCGCCACCGTTCGTCCAAATCAACAGTGGAACATTCGTCATAGCTCTGCAACGACGCTGAGAGCTAATCAAGTTTTTCTGGCGGTGCAAAAAAATCGGAATCTTCCTCTTGGATATTTCGGGAAAGAGAACAGTGAGGCCGATCAGATTGCCCGAGCACAAAAGAGGGATTGATTACAGCCAGACGCTGCGCTCCTCGCAGCAGAGGAAGGGGAGAGAGAAAGACGTGGGCTGGAGCTGGAGAAGCGGGGTTACATGGGGATATTTGGTTTTCTGCCTCAAGGACTTCACTGTGGAACACTTGTGTGGACCAGAGACATGTGTTTTGACACGTGCCCCTCGCGCTGGGAAGCCCCTCTTCAGGTGGCAGGGCCCAGACGAGCAGTTGGGAGGTTTCATCTGACGTGTGCAGTGAAATCTCCCCACACACACACACACAGTCATGCAGTATAAGAGAAACAGTTGAGGCGGAATGGTGCTCTGTATATATTTGACCACACTTTATCTCCTGTCCCTCTCAGATATGATGACATACAATTTCCTCTTCTCTTCATGAGCTATTTTTCATGTTCTTTCGCTCAACTCCCCACAGATGAGGTGATAAAAGGGACAACGAAGTTATTGAGAATTTCCTTTTAAAGGGCACTGGAAAAACAGAAACTAATCTGCACCTGTATGACTGGTTTAAAGGGATAGTTGGGGTGTTTTGAAGTGGGGTTATATGAGGTACTTATGCATAGTCAGTGTATTACCTACAGTAGATGACGATTTAGAATATATTCACCGCTTTACCTTGCTGTGGGACAGTCGGCCCCGTCCACAGCAGTATATTACTTTGCTCCCGTGCTGGTACTCCTGTCTGCTTAACCACTTACTGCTATTATGGATAAGTACCTCATAGAACCCCACTTCGAAAACACCTGAACTATCCCTTTAACTCGGCTAACCTGCTCCGGAGCATATCAGAGTAGAGGTTTTAAAAATTCGAGGCTTAGAAATCATAGAAAAAAAGACACTCCTTATAACTGCAGAACTTGACTGAGAACAATCACGTTTTTTTAAGTTTTCTTCAGTATCAAAGTAATCCAGTGATAGTCGTCTGTACATCCACGGGTACACTGCAAACAGGAAGTGCTGATAGCGAATTCTGCATACTTTTAATGTTCCAAAATGTAAACAAATATAGGCAGCCCACTAACTCACTGGCTACATGGTGACATTATACTTCCTGTTTATATCATTACTATGGATTCTCATCGAGGCTGTCTGTCTTTTCCGTTCTGCTTTGTTTTTAACTGGTTTATGTAACAAAGAACATCGAAATGTCACCGTGGAAATAATACTGAATGTGTTGACATGACTGGCACATGGCTGGATAGGAAAACCCAGATTGAACCGAGTCATGGCAGCTTCGTGACGCCGGTTATGCAGGATTTCCAGTGTTGGACTCAAGAGTTTCTTTGTGATACAGACCCGACTTCCCTCCACCTGCACAGCTGTTGATGCTCCGAGGCTACGAGGACGCCGTCCATCAGCCAGCCTGCCTACTGTCTAATTGATGAGCTGCTGCACAGATTCACACACTGATACCTCTGCTGCTGCTTCTTCTCGCAAAGTGCATCTAAAATTAGTGTTTCTATCTGAGCCAGTGATCAGAGGACACACAGACGAGGAAACGCTGCACTTTTCACCTCGTTTTTATGTCTATTTTTCAAGCTTTCGGCTCCACAGAATCACCATGGTGACACTTTAATCCATGTTGCTGAGGTGTCTTTGTTAAGAAAACTGTTTTGAGAGCTTACGTAATTGTCATATAACCCTCCTCTTGTAAATTTAATCGGTGTCACACTTATTTGGTAACCAAACTGTGCCATTGAAGCTGTGCCTTGGCAGATTTCCTCTTATTTGAGGGAAGCTTTTTTGCCCGAGAATGATACAAGCGAGAGCGAGAGAAGTACACAAGAAGAAAGAATAACATAAACCAGATGTCCTCAATCCAATTCTGGAGTTGTCGAATTTCAACATTACCTCATGGACTTGGAGAGACACGCGGCGAGGGAGAGTGGGAAAATAACCTTGTGTACGATATTGTTCAGAGATGATACTATATTTAAGGGCTATCAGATGGCCAGCGCTGTGTGTGCTAGGACTGGGCTAATGGTGACCTCAGTGCTGTCAGAGGCTCTTTGAATGATCTCATCTGTTTTTCTACCTCTGGTTCTCAAAGTACATGTCAAACCTCATTCTGTTTTACTTTTATATGCTCTATTTATATCACTATACCTCATGGTGGTGTCTTGTTTTTATCCGCTACAAATGAACCTCTCGTGTGTGCTTTTAGTTGATCGTACTGGTGTTATTTTAACTGTTTATGTACTGATATAAACATGTAGAAAAGTGATATTTCAAACCGAACCAATAAGGAGTATCGGAAAGAATAGTAGTATCAATCCTAACGATACAATATCTCTACTGAGAATAATGTACTGTTTGTGTTCCTTTGCCTTGCTTTGTTGCTGTGTTTTGCACGACAAGAGGTGCGGTTTGGTGCATGGCTTTAACCGCTTCACATCAAAGCGTCAGTTACCCTATTCATTGTCATGCTGTGTGTCTGATAGCAAACACGCAGCTTCTTGGGCGTGCTTAACGTCTACCTGGTCAGTAAATGGTCTACTGGCGGTCCATGACGCTCCACCAGGGTGTGTTACTTCAGTCACGTCTTCGGACCAGTGAATGGATACGAGGTGTAAAAGGCAGCTAAAGGGTCTGGCCTTGTTGCGGTGGAGGTGAACGACGCTCCCTTCTCAAACGGCACCCACCTCTGCTGTGTTTGATTATGAAGGGAGCTATATTTAGGGCGCTGCTCGGCAGCAGCAGCTTCTTCTGCTTGATTAAAGCGAGGAGGCAGATTTGCCTGGTGGCTTTGGCGCCCCGTTGGCTGGCTAGCTGACTGATAGAATGAATGACAGGCCGTCTGGTTGGTTGTTTGTCTGGATGACTGGCCGACTGAAGGATGAGATAACTCACTCTGCGCTTGTGGCGCTTGCTTGCTGCACAAGACAGCCACTTTACCAAACGACAAATCACAAGTCGGGTTTCTTAAGGCGACGCTTTCAGTACAAGAAATCAAGGCAACAAAAACAACACGATTATTTATTTATTATAATGGCAGCTTTAGTCCTCCATACTGCAGCCCTAGGAAACAATGAGAAGCCTTTATTATGTTCATCTTGTGACTGGCTCACTGGCGTGGCCTCCCACCTCTTTCCTCTTTGAATCCCATAGGATTAAAATACCATTTATCACCAGGAGTGTTGGGTTTGCTGCTACTGCTTGTTCCTTGTTACTCATTTCAAAGTGGTTGTTGTTAGACGGGTTATTAAAGCTCTTTGCTGAGAGTTAGCTATCGGGTCCACCTAGGACCGAGGTTAATTTATTTCCCTTCACTGTGGACGCTAACGGAAACCATGTGTTTGTTTGATAAAAGTCAAACTAGTGGGAGTACTCCCACTTTTCTGCCATTTCCTCTTTCTTGCAGACGGGAATGATTTGACTACAGTAACAGAGATGAATTGATTTTACATTATACAACAACTATAATACTCCAGTGTATGAGCCAGGATTGTCTGGAACGGGGTCCAAAGAGCTCATTAGGACTTCTCCACTGATCCATCTGACAGGGGGGGAGGATACTGAATACTGTGAAAACTGTACACCTGTTGAGTGCAGTGTTACGTGATTATTATGAATCACTGCATTCAATTTTAGTTGTGACTACAGGGTGGGGTGACTATTGTGCAGCGTAATTGTCTGCATTGTGTAGACATTGTTATGCTGCCATGTAGCCACTTCCGTCATTTAAAGATGAAGATATCAGATATCGTGTAAACTGATCCTGTTAACAGCTCCCATTCTCCGCTGTCTATTGTTTACTGACAGCGAGTTTCAAAGGACCTATTATACCTTTGTGCTTTTTCCCTTTCGTTAAGTGTCTTACATCATTTTTTTGTTTGCAAAGTTACAAAGCCCAAAGTCCACGCCAAAGGGAGAAACACTGCTCCTGAAGTGCCTGAAACGCCTCGCTTGAAGTCACGCCTTTTCTACCGCGACGTGGTGATGTCACCAAGTAACATATTTGCATCATACTTGCCTAGAGGCTCGATAACAGATACCAAAAGTTATGTTTTGTATTTTGACTAACTCATAAAAATGAACGTTAATTGATGACAGATGATGACATCTAAACATGAGAAACTTCCTTGATCCTTTCCCAGATTTTATTGGCGCAGAGAGGCCACGTTTTAAGGGGTCATTCTCGCTGTGGCTCAGAAGCTGATTCCCTTCTTCTCCTTCCCTAGATGACGACTGAAGCAGTGGATGGAAACTTGTGTCGGTAGATTTCCATCTAACTGGGGATGTTTTTAGTTGTAGCACTCTGTAGCATGTCATCACCTCTCTTTTATCTGTCATTCTTCCTGCAGACAGAGAGAGCCAGAGAGTGTCAGTGAAATATGTTTTATAATATGAGAGAGAGAAGAGAGAGAGAGAGAGAGAGAGAAAAAAAAGCAGAATTATCTGCCTACTGCAGCAGCTTATCGTGTAAAATAAACTGAATCAACGCTGACATGATGCAGGAGTTTCTGTGTGCTCCACCCACCCACCCCGACAGAAGCTTGACCCAGCCGCTGATTAGCTTCATACACAAACCTCCATAAACACACACATCCTCCTCCTAAAACACCACCCACAAACTCATTACATCAGTCCAATGTTTGCGTCTAAGCTTTTATCTATTCACCACGCAGCCTACCGTAATGCATTATTCATCCTCTGGCTGTAAAGGTCAGCGGCGATGACGTTAACGTCTCTGAATAGGATATCAAAAAGGTGATTATATGGGAGGGAAGCCTGCGTGCAAAGCCACAAATGTTAATCCTAACGGTGACATTGGCTTCCTGGGATATTGGAAGCCATGCAGGAAAGATATCAGCGGCTCCCTCGCCCAACAGTTGCATTACTTGTGCTTATTGCAGAAAGGAAACAGTTCTGTCTTACTTGCATGCTTCTCAACCTGCGTTTGCATCATTGTGGACTGGATTGACCCAGCTCTCAACTTTTTGCGGTTTCCGTTGTTGTTGAGTTCAGATTGCCGAGCCAAAGGTGATGCTGTTGGCTGACAGTCATCCCTGACCAAAGAGTAATGGGCGGTCTCCAGTTGTCACTCCGAAATGCAACCGTATTTATGTGTTTTTAGTATGTGGTTATGTATATGTGGTTTTTTATCTTATTTTTCTAGTCCTGTTGTTGTTGTTGCTACTGCGACAAAACCAATTGCCCCTCGGGGACAAATCTTGAACTTGAAGTGCTGAGATTGTACCACAGACAAGATGCTATCAGCTCTGTTTTTTGCCCTGTCGCCATTTTGCCTTTGGCTGTTGCAATCTTGTTTTTTTTGCAACCAAAAGTGGCGAAAGAGGGTGGAGCTAAGTTTACTGAAGTGAATATAACTTGTTATTAAGCCTCAGTTTGGGAGATACAGAGCAAAAGACTTCATAACTTTTTAAACAGAATTCTTTAAAGCCTGATTGTTTTTTTTTTTTTTCGTTTTGATTTGGAACTGATATCCATTAGAGGAACTGCACTTTATGGCACGTCCTCATCAGCCTCACCACATAGCCATGTCAGTAGCCACTCGGGCTGCACATTGGGTTTCTTCTACCATCCCGTGTCATGTGTTTGTATCTCATCTCTTCGTCATTTACAACAGGAAAGACACAAGGAAGTTCCCACTGTTCAGTCACACCCACAAAAACAAAAATGTTGAGTCATCCGACAGATCCTATCACCTTTGCAAAAGCAACGTGTCATCTATCTGTCTGTCTATTGAGCCGAACAGGAAATTGACAGCATCGACCAGCCAAATGACCCTCTATCTTGGCCAGGGGATGGCAGCTTTTGCTGCTTTTGTACAAGCTACTTAGGCAGGCAGCCACTCTGTATGCTATGTTTTGGGTGTCTTTTTCAATTTTAATAAAGGGAGTGAGCTGTGATGATGCTGGAGATAAAAAAGTAAAATCTTTGGAGATGGCGTTGGATAACTAATGTTAAATGATTGATTACATAAAACCGTTTAAAGGGGACCTATTATGCTCATTTTCAGATGCATACTCTACTAGAACATGTTTACATGCTTTAATATATAAAACAAATGCTTTACTTTTCTCTAACTAGCTTTGGTTGAGGGCGTGCAAACTGGCCGCTAGCTGGTATTATGCAAATGTGCTACTTGGTGACATCACCACGTTATGGAAGAAAAGGCGGGGACTTCAAGTGAAGCATTTCAGGCCATTCTGGGCTTTGTTTGTAACTTACTGACATATTTTTGTCAGCCAACCAGGAAGTTAGCATTGTCTGGTTCCACCGTTGGGTTGTGCTCCGGGCCCTAATTAGTTATCTAGGAATGCTTGGTCAGTCTAACAGTGAATTAGTCAACAGGAAATCTTGGGAACATGGTTGGGTGTGGAAGAATGAAAAGTGTCCAGTCCTGTGCATTTTCATTTGTTTGTAGTTTAGCTTGAGTGCTCCCTAACTCTGGTAATATATAGAAAGCCAATGACTGACAGACACACACTCAGATTTTGATCCTGTCTGAAGGGAATGGCATCATGAACTGACTGCACTAGAAGCGTGTTAAAGTTTGCATCTGCATCGTCTCCAGTGTGAGTTTCACACAGACCGCAAAAGCATTTTGGAGCTGACCTTATTGATTTTCTCTCTCTCTCTCTGTCTCTCTTCTTCCAGACCTCCTAAATGGAGCCCAGGAGAAGTGTGAGCTGCCGCCTTTGGAGGGCTTCCCTCACTGCGAGGACAAGGTCAAGGTGAATCACACACACACACACAGTAGAGACAGCCTCTCCACCTCGCTTCTGCGTCTGGGTCATTCAGAAATAAGTTAAAAAAAGTAGCAAGAAAAAGAGCACCGCACTACGTGAACAGAAAAGATGGCATCCCACGTGTTGACTGACAAAAAGCTCCTCTGGGGAAAAACTAACAAGTCTAAACAATGATCTAATTTTATTGGCGCCATAACCGCCCATGTGCGTCAATATTAAACTTCAAACGGGCCCACACACTTCGACACAGGTGCCACACATACACACACACACACAGATGTATGCACAATTTCAATCCCATGTTTTTTCTGTGTGTGTGTGTGTGCTGGTCTCCCTGGAGCTGATAGGGCCCTTATCATACACACCATCTGCTCAGCCAGTCCCAATCCGCCACTGATACTGTCAGCATTTCCGACTGGGCGCCAGGCGATGCCAAAGCCTGCTCCACACACACATCACACACACATTCACACACATATTGTATACTGCATTTCAGAAAAAGACATCAAAATCCACTAAAACTGTTATTCCACAGCAGTTTTTACTATCAGTGCACAGTTTGGTAACATCTGACAAATCCATTTTCACCTTTTATAGAGCTCTTTGGTTGCCGTTTAAAACAAATCTAGTACAATCTTCATGCCTCCGCCATCCAAGCGACTCTGATCCAAGCCCATCTGCCAGGTCTCCCCCTCTGCGAACAGCTTGAAATCTCGATTTTTATATCTCCCCTTGTGCCGCTCCCTTAGGTTACTGTAAGCCAGCACGCATGATGTACTCCCAGTCTATGACCGAGCACGATAGCTGTCAGTCCTTAGCTCCTCTTCGAATGCATCCCAGCATGTCAATCACGGCAGAGCCCAGAAATCTGCCTGCTAGGGATCAAATCAGAAGTCCAATACTGCTGCACCTTCTCCCTCTATCCTTTAGTTTTTTTTTTTTACTGTTATTTATTTTGCAAGATTGAAGCTAGAGTGAAGATGCTGGAAAAAAAATCGCAATATCAGTTTAAAGTGTGCGCTATATTTTATAATATTTCACCACTTTACCTCGCTGGTCAGACAGCACTTTCTGACGGGGAACTGAAGCCATCCACTGTATCCATCTATGCCTCCATCCGCCAAAGCACCAGACCCCATTGAAAGACCTGTAATTTTCCCTCACAGAATCACCTCATAGATCCGTAACTCCCGTGTTTCTGCGATGGGTAATATTACTGTTTTTTTCAATAGAGTCTGGTTGCTTTGGTCAAGAGCATAGATAACAGCTTCAGTTCCTGAGTGCCAATCTTTCGGTGGTTGTAGCGGGCCTCAGTTTTGAAGAGTGAAGATATCTGTGGTATCATATGAAACTAGAAAACCAAATGAATCCATTGGTACCCAACCATGTCATACTAAATTGTCGTGAAGGAGGTAAATAATGCTCCAAACTTATGCAAAATTTTGGCGAGGAAAACTGTCATGGCCATTTTCAAAGGGGTCCTTGACCTGCTAAATTGTTACCCCTGTATTGTGATACGTATCTATCGCCAAGATTCTTGCCGACCACACAGCCCTAGAAGATTTATTACAGATGCATGTTTCTGTCTTGTCAAGGAATGCCTTTTTTTTTACATTGATTTATTTCCACACATTCACACATGAGAGAACAACCTCCCTTTCTTCCTGTGGCTGCTGCTGAGCAGTTCCACTGGACGACTTCTTGCAATATGTATTTGCTGAAAGGGACTATGTCCCTTTATTTTCAAACCCCAGATTTTTCCTTTGATTCCAGGATTGAAGCCAGTGACTTTTAAAGTCACAATCCCTACTTCTCTTAACCTCAAGCCACAAAAACAGCCTGGACGAGGGTAGTGGAAAACTAGATAGGCAGCCATCGCTACAGATTTTGCAACTGTGCATTATGTATTCTCCCAGCATCACAACCTGCCCACACACCACAGTCGCTGCTAAATTGCAACCTGACTTTTTTGTATCCATCCAAAGAGCTCCATTATTAGAATGAAAAAACGCTCCAATTGACAGTTGTTTGGCTGTCAATGTGACTGGTAAGAGGCGTTAAATACATTTGACTGCTATTAGCTCACATATATTTTACTGATATTAAAGTGTGAGTGAGTGGAGGGGTGATTTGGGTGAGAATGCATGATTTAATCCTCCCGTTTCCTCTTCTTCCTCAGTGGATGAGGGAGATGTGGCACTCCGACTCCTGCTACGGCAACTACGGCGTAGATGGATCCACCTGCTCCTTCTTCATCTACCTCAGTGAGGTGAGTCCCGTGTTAATTGTAAATATACATTTGGAAGTTAATGAAGGTGTCTAACTTGCAAGTGTTTTCTGCACTTTCTGGTATCGTGACATCCTAGTAGTAAATGGGTCTAGATACATCATTATATTAACTTTTCAGGGTGTTTTGTTGAAAGAAGAGTTGTAAATATTGCACGGGTGGAATGTTAAAAGAAGGCGCAGTCACAAGTTAAATGTGATGCAAGATTTAACTAAATTTCCTTAAAATCTGCAAAAGAAATGAAAAACTAATGCACTAATGCAAAACATGACATGGTTTAACTAAAATTCGTAGGAAAGAGACATTTGTTTTAATTTTCTGGCATGAAAACAGTCTGCTAAATGTAAATAAGGCTGGTGATATTCTATATTTTTGTTGTAAATCTTTTAAAAAAATGGTCACGAATATATTAAGGTTCATTTTGAAAAATAAATGAATCAGCTGTGCACTAGTTTTTTAGCAAATGTTACTTAAATAGGAGGAAATAGTGCTTTTGTTGGAGACTATTTTCAGCGTGGGATGAATCCACATTTGGTGCTCAAGTGAGTTTTTTACAGCAGCAGGACGGTGTATGAGGGATTGAGTCAAAGCAAACTACAGTGTGTGTGTTCAGCCAGTAACAGTGTGGTTCGTTGATGTGTTTTCAATGTATTTTGACAACAAATGGAGCTTTATGGCACAGAGGAAGAAGAGGTATCAGGCTTTGATACACACATTTTGGGGATTTTATTGGGGACTGTATTGAGACAATTTACATCTAACATTTTAATAATTTAGCTCCTGCTCCTGTTAGTCATAAAGCGAGTACATGAGTAGAGGAAGCTGGGATTGCTGCAACAGATTAGCTCAGACAACCCAGAATAAAGGAAGGTTCAGAGCTCTGACAACATTCCTGTCACCTGAGAACGATCAGAGAAGAATGGAGCGCTAAAAATAAGAGCAAAGGTAGAGAGGTAGAGATTTCATTTTTAATGAGAGCAAATTAGAGTGCGTTGGAGAGGACGGGGTGGGACAAGGAGAAGATGATTCAGTGGGAAGGGAGGGAGAGGTGGAGAGACGAGCCTCCGAGGGAAGACGTGGAATGACTTGGCTACCCGGCCTCCGTCTCCACATATCCTTGGCAAACAGGAAAAGCAGCCAAACCAGCATGGAGGACATGCATTATTAACAAGCACTAACATATAGAAGCTTGTGTTTCCTTCAAGGGACACTTTGAGACCTTTAATTTTGCATGATTTGTCTTTGCCAGACCAGTCGACATGGCCAGAATTAATTTCTAGCGATTGAATTAATCTCGTTAATTCTAAAGTCTGATATGGTGAAGTTGGTATCGATCCGATAACGATTTGCTTTTCCCCATCACCATCTGAATGCAAAACATTCGCTCATGATGCTGGTTTAAAAACACTCTTTAAACACTCAAGCTTTCAGATCCAGAAAATGGCTCCCATAAGGCACAGCAGTGATTCATCATTTCAAAGATCCTTCAGCGATCATAGCCATGATTACCATTCTGTTTGATTGGTGTTTCGCCCTCTTCTCTACTGGAAAGATGTCCATCTTAATAAGTTGTTTCATCAAGTGCTGATTCAAGTGAGAATCCTTGTCTCATGGAACTAGACTATTTTATTATGCCTCCACATAGGCATTATGTTTTTGGGTTGTCCATACATCCATCTGGACCATTCTTGTGAAACACGATATCTCAAGAACGCCTGGAAGGAATCTCTTCAAATTTGGCACAAACATCCATTTGGACTCTTAGAATTTGGTGGTCAAAAGGTCAAAGTCACTGTGACCTCACGTCCGTCCGATTCTCGTGAACGTGATATCATGAACGCCTTGAAGGAATCTAACTATGAAGCGAAGAATCTCTGTCTGTCTCTCTGTGTGTCCTTCACATATCTCGAGAACCGCTCATCCGATGTACTTCACACTTGGCGGGTGTATTGCTCAGGACCCAAGGAGTGTAGTGTTGAATTTGGTGCAATTTGGCCAGATGGTGGCACCATAACAATGAACTTTACTGTAACGTTTGAACCGTAAGTCTCAGAAACGGAATTCCCAGACTGATTTCCCGCCGTTTAGAATTTTTTCCAAATCTGATTTTTTGTCCACTTGGATGATTAGGATTTGGTAAACAAAGGTCACTGTGACCTCACAAAACATGTTTCTTGGCCATAACTCAATAATCTATGCTAATTATGACAATTTCACACAAATGTCTAACAGGATAAAATGATGACATTTGGGACAGACATGGATGTAAACTACAACTTGATTGGTTGGCGGAGGCATACAAATGCGATGGCGGGTAATTCTAGTTTTATGAAAAGTACGATTTCATGGCTTTCAGCTCAGGAAAGGTCAGCAGCCTGTTATGAATATTGTATGTGAGCTGAAAGCATTGCAGTGAACTCACAGAAAGCCCGGCCTGCTCTGTATGGAAATAGAAGTTAGATGGACAACAGTGGAATCCATTAGTAGAGAAATCCTGTTTGTGTCCATCCAGTGTTTATTATGGAACAGGGATACTTTACAGGAAACAAACATTTCCTATAAAGACCTGCAAAGATTCGAAGCAGATGCATCTTCTCTCTGCGAGTCTAACAGCCCTCAGCCTCCGCTCATGGTCACGTGATCTCACGGTTGCCATGACAATTTCCATTTAGAGTTTCTGCTGCGATCAGTCTCTCCATCCATCGTGGTTATGAACTCACACACAGACGCTCAAAAATAATACACACCCTCTGCCATGTATAATTCATACCTTACCACCACCACATTAACCTTGCGAGGAGGTA
This sequence comes from Sebastes umbrosus, assembly GCF_015220745.1. Lineage (NCBI taxonomy): Eukaryota > Metazoa > Chordata > Actinopteri > Perciformes > Sebastidae > Sebastes > Sebastes umbrosus. Next base: position 4,584,211 of record NC_051292.1, read on the forward strand.
AATAAGAGAGGGCAACATATCATGATGGATGTCAGCAGCAGAAGGTCAGCATGCCGTGTGTGTGTGTGGTTTGAGAAGGAGAATAAACACACCTGTCTTGTCTCTGGTTTACAGAGCAGCTATTGTTGCTGAGGTAGGCAAAACACACGTGATTCTCCATATTCCTCTCTGTGGTCAGACATGTCTGATACAAGAGGAAGGAAATGCTGAGATAGAGAAGTGGAAGTTAAGGACGAGAGGGACGCTTAATTTACATCTAATCACAGTAAGATGGGTCAATGTCCCGCCTTTAGTTTCATATGGGCATTTATAGTGGCCCTTTGTTTGCTTCCAGAGGTCTATGAGGGATATTTACCAAGGATTTTCAGCCACTCTTTTAGCTGCTAAACAGTCAAAGGAAATCACACATTATAGGAAGTGAGATTGTAGCCAAGTCAATACAGTGACAGCGACACGGCGAGACAACATCAGACAATAAAAAATGCTTAAAGAGGACCAATTATGTTCATTTTCAGGTGCATACTTGTATTTTGGGTTTCTACTAGAACATGTTTACATGCTTTAATGTTCAAAAAACGCTTTACTTTTCTCATACCGGCTGTGCTGCGACACCTCTTTTCACCCTCTGTATGAAACGCTCTGTTTAAGCTCCTCCCCGCCCTGCTGTCATTGGTCAGCTGGCCCACTCTGTTGTGATCAGTCGCCCGAACCAAACTCTTCGGATTCCACTTCAGCTCCACTCTAACCAGCTTAGTTTGAGCGCATGCCAGACTATCTTTTAGGCAGGTATTATGCAAATGTGTTACTCGGTGACATCACCACGTTACAGAAGAAAAGGCGGGACTTCAAGCGAGGCGTTTCAGGCAGTTCAGGAGCAGTGTTTCTCCCTTTGGGCTTTGTAATTTTGCAGACCTTTTACATGCACAAAAAAACTATATAACACACTAAAGGGAAGAGAAAAAAGCATAATAGGTCCTCTTTAAGTGACACATAGTAAAGAATATTGCAGCAAATTAAAAGAGGAATTATTTAGCATAACATTTAGTAGCTCTCTGTTCAGCAGAGCAGCAAGACTTTACGTTTACTAGGTGCTGATATTTCATCTCTCATTCAACCGCTGATCTTTTTGTTGTGCTAATATTTCCTCACATGTAGCCTTTTCTCTTGCAGGATGAATACACTCTTGTAGTTCCCCTTCAGCCCATATTCCAAGTTCAGCAGCAGAAAACAATTTATATTGCGCTCCATTGCTCTCTAGATGTCAAAACAGCCCCGGAATCAGATCTAATTTAGCTGCACTTCACGCAAATCAGATGAAGTGCTGCTCAGTTAAATCTGTAGTTTTAGAAAAACACCCCGCTAAATTGAAAAACTTCATTAACGCACATATTTGTGCCCCTGGCAGTAATTTGCAGCCCCCCCTATGGCTCTAACAAGGCCTCACTTTGTACATTAGCTGACTTATGTTTGTGTTTATCTGTGTCTTTGAGTATGTGTTTAGCTGGAGTAAACTAAATCTGTGTTTTTGACTTGATAGGTGGAGAACTGGTGTCCTCGCCTGCCCTGGAGGACCAAGAAACCTGAATGAGGAAATAGACAGGAGGGGACAGGTGAGAAAACACTGCAAACAGCTCATGTTAGCTGTAAACTAAAAACACTTGAACTACCTCAGCTGCTCTTTGGAGATTCGAGGGCTCTCATCGCAAGAGTTTGCTTTTACCAAGACAGCTAATGGTCTCTCTGCACTACTACAGTTAGTTCACAAAACACCTAGAAAAAATGGGGATGTATTTGGGTACATTTCAACTTCAAGTGTCACAGTTGTGGCCCAAGTGGCTTGAATGTATTAATTTTAAAGAGGCTTGTCTGGACTTTTCCCATTAGCATGCATTTTTAAACCCCTCTTGACGTTAAGTCACACACACCATCATCCAGACACCACTCAACGCCATCTAATGGGACGTTTAAGGGGTAGACATAGGTCCGCACTGCAGGTTTAACCATTTGGTACTAAAAACAATATTAATAAAGTTGCATTAAATCAAGAACCACCAATTTGGCGACAGATAGCTAGATAGCCATAGACCAGACCTCTTATAAAATTAGGAAGAAAAACAGTACATGACTAAAATGACAATATATTAAGTTATTATGCACCGAAAAATGTACCGCCAAAGCCTCTGGTATTTCTGACAACGTCAACAAACACGTCACAATAGATAACAAGGTGATAGATAACAAGCTTAAAATGACAGTAAAGTGTGAGAGGTAATTTCCACTGCAGTGTGCGTATGATCCTAGTTTAAAATGAGCAAGCAGGCTGAGTCTGATCCACAGTGTCAACATGCCTCGATAGCATGAACGAGTAGCGTCACAGTTCTCGTAGACCAAAGCCGGAGTGACGGGACCTTGGGACAAATCTGGAATAATGATCTTCTATCCCCGCCAATGCACCGGGCTCACTCAAATCCCACTTAAAGCGCCTCTCCGGGCCGCCGTGCTTGTGCACTGCACAGTCCACAGTATCCTCGAAAACACCCCCCACCCCTTGCCTCTGCCGCGGGTGAATCAATATTAAGCACTCTTCATCCCCTCTCCGCATGCATCAACAGCACTGAGCCCTCCGTGGTGGGGAGATGCCATTTGACAGGCTTTGGAGATTTTAATTCAGGCCCAGATTTTAATAGGTTCGGTCTGCGGGAGTGATTTCCTGTCGTGATGAGGGATGCTAATGCCCCGCTACAGCCTTGTTTCAGCCACCTTAGCAGCTGGTAATGGCACTGTGGTTTCTGCTTTGCTCACTCCGTCTTCCTCTCGCCGCCTCTGTCTCATTCACTGCTGCTCTTTCCTCTCTCCAGCCTCTTCAAGGGTCCTTCAATTTCCATCAGCTTATAATGCTCTGTGTGGCATTCAGATGTGGAGTGATGCAACAGATTCTGCAGATGTGGCCCGACAGTAGCCTCGGTTTCACTTCCATATTTGGTGTTACGTCACTTTGACTTCCAGTTAGTCACCGCTCTTAGTTAGAAGACAGGATGGGCTTGGTGCAACACGCAGTTACATGTTCTACAGCACTCTCATTTAATAGTCATTAGAACATAATGTCCATTAATGTGTCCTACTGTTGCTGATAAATAAGCTTTAGTTTGGCTCTCTAAAAAGTTAAGATGCGTACTATTACCTCCCCTCGTCTCCTCTCCTTGTCGCCTCTCTTCTCCTGCTCTCCTCTCCTCTTATTGTTTACTCTCCTTGTCTCATTTCCTTTCCTTGTTTACTCTCTTCCCCTTTCCTCTCCTTGTCTCCTCTCCTTGTTTCCTATCCTCTCCTAGCTTACTCTCTTTGTCTCCTCTCCTCTCCTTGCTTTCTCTCCTTGTCTCCTCTCCTCTTCTTGTTTACTCTCCTTGTCTCCTCTCCCCTCGTCCCCTCCTTGTTTCCTCTCCTCTCCTTGTCTCCTCTCCTCTTCTTGTTTACTCTCCTTGTCTCCTCTCCTTTCCTTGTTTACTCTCTTCCCCTTTCTTCTCCTTGTCTCCTCTCATTGTTTCCTATCCTCTCCTTTCACTGTCTCCTCTCCTCTCTTCTCCTTTTTTCCTCTCCTCTCCTCTCCTCTCCTCTCCCCTCTTCTCTTCTCCTTGTCTCCTCTCCTCTCCTTTCCTCTCTTCTCCTTGTCTCCTTTCCTCTTTCTCCTCTCCTCTCCTTGCTTACTCTCGTTGTCTCCTCTCCTCTTCTTGTTTAGTCTCCTCTCCTTGCTTACTCTCCTTGTCTCCTCTCCTCTTCTTGTTTACTTGTTTTTCTGATACCTTGCTCTCGGTCAGGAGAGATCTCAAACACACATTTTTATGTGCCCTCTATAATTTCGTCTGCAGATGTGTCTGACAGTTTATGATGGTTATTATCACCTCAACTGAATTACTTGAACTTCAGCTTCAATGACAACAGACAGATTTCTTAGACAAATAGGACACTTAGAGGCTGAGGAATGGTGCAACATATTAAACATTCAACATTCATTCATCCACATATTTATCTCGAAACCATCCGAGGTGGTAAAATATCAGATTTAGGGCAGTTTGGATAAACATTTTATCCTTCAGCATGCGGTGTTTGCCTTTGAGCCGGGGCTCTTAGTTTCATTACGACGGCTCTTCTAGAAGGGTCGTCCAAGAAAATGTCCCTTTAGCCATTTGGAAAGTGCAGTAGTCAATATTGCAATTTTAGATTAGATTAGGTCAGACATTTTTAAAGATAACTCATGGGGTTACGTCACGGCAGCAGCAGAAAGAAGGATAAAAGTACTTGAAACAAACCGTTATTAAAGATAATACAGCAAGCAACAAGATAACAAGTTACAATGTCTTTAGATTAGATTAGATATACAAGTTACAACGAACATTATGGGGTTAACAGAACAGGAACATACTGTACAGGAGCAGCATGTATACTCATATTCTTACAGTATTCTTTCATATTTTTATTGTAATTATCTTCTATACAGCTTTCATTTTAATTCAGATATATTTGACATATTTTTATAGTATTTTTTGTATTTTTTTTTTAATCATTTTGATACAACTTTCATTTTAATTCAGATATATTGTACATATTTTTTTAGTATTTATTTTGTATTTTTATTATAATTATTTTCTATACAGATTTAATTTTAATCCAGATTTATTGTACATATTTTTACAGTATTTTTAAACATATCTTTAAGCATACTTTTAGCATTTTTTTTGTATTTTTATTGTAATTTTTCTTCTATTCTATATGTGTTTCTTGATTTTGTACTTTGTATTGTACCAAACCAAATTGTTGTGTCTTCCTGTGTGCAGGCGGAGGTGCGGACCAGCTTCGAGGAGCTCTACCGCGTGATGTCGCAGCGCGAGGAGTTCCGCTGGATGATGCTGCGGATCAAACGCATGGCTGAGCCGTGGGTCGCCGCCATCCGCTCGCTGGCCGGCAAACAGAACCTGGCCAGGCGTCGGAGGAAGAAGGTGGGCATAGTCCATCATAGTCAGTCAGGCAAAGGGAGAGGAAAGACCTATTAGACTCAGTGTTGAGAATATTGAATGAATTAATAAAGCCATGAGCTCAAACTTTAATGTTTATCCTCCTAAAACTGAGAGGAATATGACCCTTTTAGGAACTTTCTGAAAACACCTCCCCTAAGCTTTTAGCCTGTTGAAGGTGCACACACACACTTATTATTCACACTTGTTAACCGGCCCACTTTTGCTCAGGGGAAGTAATGGTGGTGGGAAAGGACTGACATGGATATTCCATTGTGTCCCAAGCTAGGAGCAGCTCCCAGCACTGAATAATGTACTCCACACTTTCTTTCCACCGTCTTGTGAATAATTCACAGCACATTCCCGCGATACCTTGGTGCTGATGCAAAGCAGCATCCGCTTGAACAAGAAACAAGCAAGAACCCTCATCTATCCATCCATCCAGCCATGGTATCTTACCTATCCATCCATCCATCCATGGTATCTTACCTCTCCTTCCTCTGTGTCTCTCTTTAGTCTATAATTCAGTCAATAATTAACCAAAGAGTGTTTTCTCTCCAGATACTCTCAAAGCCAGCTCTTTATTTCAGCCGCTAATCTCTTTTGGATATTAATCCGCACATATTAATCCTCGACCGGTGCGCTGCTCTGGGACTGCGGCTGGCTGTCAACAATGAAAAATGCGTCGGCCACTTCAAACAAAAGCCTCCTATTCCTTCTTCCTCCTGCTGTGGAACACTGCATCCCCCTTCGGCGACTGAAAACCATCCCGTGTGTGTGTGTGTTGTTCATATTTGTTGCGTGTGTTTTTCTCAAAGTGCTCCTGACAGCATACAGGGACAAAGGGGAGCTGCTTTCACAGGCCCCGACTAGGATAAACACGTTTTTACACTCCCCATTTAAATCTCTTCAAATACGGAACCAGTGGGGTGTCTTTGAATTATTTGTCTATAGGCATTTTCTACATTGTTTTTCTAATCAGTGTAGGGCAGTAAAGGTTTCCAGATCTCTTTTAGCTCCCTCACATTATACATTCACACTCATTGAAAAACAACTGTTGCTTTTGTCAAGCTAGCTTCTGTTGCTCTAGCCTTGACTAGACAATGTTTTTCCCCACAGAATCCTTTATCAAGTATTCAACATCCTTATCAAGTCTCCTTGAATGATTCCTGCACTGATATACAGAAGAACTGACTGTAAATTGTGATATTCTTTGAAAAAAAACAACTCTTAAATGCTAAATTAAAGCGTTATTATTGCGTTAACTTGGACAGCCCTAGTGTCACTTATTTAATTCCATACTTTTTCGCCCCCTTCTATCAGATCCTGGTGCACTTGGGCCTGCTGACCAAGGAGTCGGGCTTCAAGATAGCAGAAAACGCCTTCAGCGGCGGCCCGTTGGGCGAGTTGGTCCAATGGAGCGACCTCATCACCACGCTGTACCTGCTGGGCCACGATGTTCGCATCTCAGCCTCCCTGGCCGAGCTCAAAGAGTCAGTACCAGATACACTCTGATATATCTTACTACTGTATGTTAGGAAAATGTGCCTCTCACTTGGACTGGGACTGCGGGAGATGATCCTGTAAAGCCTAAAGTCAAAGCCCATTTAGTTGACTACCTTGTCTATTTACATTTAGGTAAACCAGCAGCCTCTCAGCATTTGCTTAACCTTTATTTGACTGAGGGTGAACAAATAGACCTTCCATGTTATTTGTCAAATATTTGTAGTCGGTTTTTCCAGGTAAAAAGAAGCCTGGCTGGAAATTGGAAATACCAGTATTATCTTAAAAGTTGCATAAAACAAAGACTGGACTTGGTATTTTTTTTAATGCATTGTTTAGTTTTTAAATATTTATATCCACAATTCTAAAATGTACTATTAGAACGAACAAAATAATCTTCCCAAAGTGTCTCTCCCAGCTTTATTACCAGAGAGGTAGATGAGTAAAAGGTAATTGTTACTGTTTAACCACCAGCCTTTTAGAGGAAAAGCTGACCATGTTTAATGAAATTGAATGCAAGAACAAATAACCAACATTTATTTTTTTACATACCTGGAGAGATGAGAAAGTTGATTTTAATTCCACACTTTCCACCCCAGGATCATGCGCAAGGTCATGGGGAACAAGTCCAGCTGCCCCACCCAGGGCGACAAGGTGGTCGAGCTCATCTACATTGACATCGTGGGCCTCACCCAGTTCAAGAAGACGCTGGGGCCGTCCTGGGTCCACTACCAGTAAGTACATTTACATCCATCAACCAGCTTCTTCTGGGTTCCCCTACATGGCCACACAATCCTCTGCAGTTTGAACACTTTGGTGTATTTCACAGGAGAGACTCCTCTGTTTGTTTTTGTCTGCGTTTCTCACTGGTTTGGAATGGGCGGAAAAACGTGAAATGGAATGTGAAGACAGTTGTGTGGTTGTTTGCTTAACGGGCCTTCAATGTCATTCTGTAGCTTCCTTATACATTCAAATGCGAATATTCAAATTTTGGTCACAGTATGTATGTACGGTTGAGGCAGATAACCGCCCACCCAGAGACTGGTTATGCCATTTAAAGGGGAGTTTTTTCATGCTACTGTTGCACCAAGTGCATGCTCATGGGGGATTTCTTGTTGGGTCTCTGAATTATAGAGTACGGTCTAAACCTGCTCTATATGAAAAGCGTCTTGAGATCACTTCAAATCAACACAAATGCAGATTTGTGGTTTATCTTACCCCCCTGATACTTTCACACTGGCCTGTTTTTTTCCAGTACAACCAGTTTTTCTACAGGTGGCTATTGCGCAGCTCTGCTTGAGCCGTTGCCGGTTAATTATCTGTTTGCTTCCTCTTGTTTGTTTGCTTTCTATTATCTCCAAGTGAATCTGGTAATTTGTACAGCTCTCTAGCCTCGTGCCGCCGCCGCTGCCAACTGTGGTTTAACAGCTTCTCTCGCATACGCAAAAGGGGCGTCGGTGTTGAGGCTTGTCTGGCACTTGCCGGGACAATGAATCTATTTTCTGCTTTACCACAATCTCCCAAAAGGCCAGAGCAGTAGCGTCTGTTGTTCGCAGAGTCTCTTTCCGATTGCTCCGCCGAGGACCGCGGACGAGGCCTTCCTGGTTTGCTTTGAAAAAAGCTCTCATCAGCTTCGACTGACAGGAAAAGAGAAGGAACAATAAGTCTGGAGAGGCACTAATGGCCCCGCTGGTTCCTCCCGCTTGTCACCAGGTTTTGTTTGTCTGCGATGTAACACCTTAGACTGCATCCGTTCCCTTTGTGCCCTGAGGAAATTGATTCAGCCGCCGGCGTAATGTAAGGTCCAGATGTTGTTTTCTGCATTATTTCTGCCGCCGTTATAGAACACTTATGTCAGAGCGCTTAATGTCGCTGTGCTTTGTGAAAGGCGACACTGTAGACTCTTTCTTCTTTCATTTTTGCTTTCCTGTTAGTGAATTACATTCTTTGCCTTTGTGAAACCATCTTCTCTTGACTTTATTTGTCACACAGGAAGGCAGAAAGAAAGATCTCCTCTAGACAGAACAAGCCACATTTGTTTGCATATCACACCCAAAATTCTTGCAAGCAATAAACTGTCATTATTGCTCCCTTTTATTTCTTGGTTTATTCTTTGTGTTTGGGGGACAAAGCAGCCAAGTCTGTCAGGCCCGTTTGTGATTAATGTGTTTTGTTATTGCCCCGGTCTTCTGGCTATCTGTCTTCCAGCGCTGTATCTCCGTGTTTCATACGACTCCGGAGGAACAGGAAATGCTCTGAGCCAGTGTTGCCCTATTGTTCTGTTTCATTTTTAATCCTTTCATCCAATAACCGAATCGGGCGATGCACTCTGCATCGGCGAGGCTGCAGAAAATGTGCCAGTGCATAGGACCGGCACTACATTTGGCGGTTCATGACAATAACGCAGAAATGAAACTGGACAATCATCAACCGTTTGATATTCCCATTTGTCACTTCCTCACTCTCCCTTGCCAGGAACTGTGTTTTGACACAACACTGTCTGTATGTATTGCGTGCGTGTCTGTATGTGTCGGGGTGTGATTCATGCCACTGTTCAGCCACAGTGTCAGTTGTTGAATTATCTGCGGTTCTGTTAAGACAACAGCTTGCTTTGGAGAGCGTGCAAGTTGCAAATCATATTGTGGTAACATGTAGAGGCCAATACTTTTAGACAGTTTTTGGCAGTTTTTGCCTTCGCCTGTCAAGCTTTCCATTCTAGCACGGTACATATATTTCTTTCTGTCTATCTGTCTATCCTGATGTTGGACAGTTTAATGCTTTTATGAGACACATCATTAAAGCATCAGTAGGCAAGATTGGAGCAAATAGGATTTAAAAAAAGTTAGGTTTATAAAACGGTTGCTATATCGTGACAGTAGTACATGAAACAGGTAACCTGAAAAAAAATCATGTGTCTCTGTGTCCTCCGGTGTCGAGGAAGTCTAGTTATCTCTCAGAACATTTGAATTACAACATGCTGAAAGGTTATTATGGAATTTTTGCCCAATGATGCCAAAAATATGCTGCCTACTGAAGCTTTAACTCCTTTGTCTGTTTATCGTCCAGCTGTTTAGCCTCGGGGTTTGTGCCGACATAAAACAAACCCTCAGGTAGTTTCGTGTAAACCCGAAGTTCCCATCTGATGTCTCTGTTTCCTAATCACCCATATGGGGCCATTTTTATTTATTGCTTATTTCAGATGGCAGGAGAGAAAGCCATCATTTACAACAGCTATTGTTATACATTATACATTTGGGATCACTTTAGGTGGATCACATTATAGTGAAATTACACTTTGACAACAACATCCCCACTCAGCCCGGCTCCATTGCGATATTGCCGCCAGTGTTACTAAGTGCATACTTGTTGAGCTGAACAGCCTCAACTCCTTCCACATTACGACGCCCACCGTCAGCCCGCTGAAAGCCTCACCGCAGCCGTATTCACATCATGCTATGGCTCCAGCAGCACTTCCCCATCTGTTGAGGACGGATCTACCGGGGACAGATGAGGGTTGTTTTTCCACCGGAACGAGTGGAGTTGGCATGTGGGCATGTTGTTGTTGTTGTTCTGCTTTCAGTCTAAAGTTTCCTTGTGGCGAATGTGTTTCCCAGCTCTCTACTCTCTCAGGACCTTTCACGGTTCACACAGCCAGCTGCACAGCATCTGCCTGGGCGGAGAGACGATCACTAAAAGAGAGGGGGGATTTTTAGATGCAGATGTCTCTGTGTTTGTGTGTGTGTCTATGCATGCATGAATGTCTGTTTACACCTGGCTTCTTTTCTTTCACTTTATGATTAACGCTGAGTATTTTACCGTGAACCAAAATGGGAGTCATTTTATTCACCTACAAGAAAAATGTATTGTGTGAGATGGAGAGATAGATTAAATAATTTGTGGCCTTATTAGGGCTGGGCGATATGGCCAAAATGTTCTATCACGATATAGATCATTTCATATCTCGATAACGATATATATCACGATATAGCATGCTTTCTGGTAATTTGATAAATAGTGAAATAACCACATGGTAAAGCCATTTTTGTATACTCCTGTGTGAATTAAACACTTGATAAATGAAAGAAACAGCTTCAAGTGAAATTATAAAGAAAAAATATATATATATTTCCATATATACACATTTATTAATCACATTGAACGGAGTGGTAATGTAAAGTGTGATGTAAAAACAAAACCCAATTCAAATGATATATCCTCAAAATAATTCACATGAGATTTTCTGTGAAATTTAAGTTTAATTACGACGTAATTGTGAGAACGATTCAACGATTCCATTGAAAGGCGATAAATGATCATATTGAGTCATCGGCCAAGTCAAGAGATTTATATCAGCTCCCCTTTCTTTCATGGTCCCTCCTAATCAGAACATGTAGATCCTAGTGAAGGACAGGACGTAATGCAACCAGCATCTAAAGAGAAGTGAGTAACACTGAGCGAGTTAGTGAATGCAGAGCATGGAGTGTAAGGTCATGAGCGAGCGCTTCCCTCTCCTGGTTGTGATCTAATTAATCCTGCTGCTGTGACCTTTGTGTCGGCCATGATGTTCATTCACAGTCTCACACCTCCACAGGATAAGATTCATTCACTATCTCCGTCACTGTCTGAGAGCGGAGGAGGCGTCGTGTGTGTGTGGTTTCATGATCCTGTACGGAGCTGTTTTAACTTTGTGTATATACATTATGCTTTTGAGTATGAAGACATTAATGATGACAGTACTCATCGCCCTGAAGGGGTTTATTTCACAACAATGACCCGCTAGCTGGACATTATCCCGCTTATTACACGGCTACTTACTGAAGAAATCAATAATTTGACACAAAAACAGTCCGCCAGAGTCCGACATCAGAACTGCGCCCATAGCAACGGTCTGTTATACATAGCAACGGTCTGTTATAAGGAAATAACAGGCCGCAGAACGCCGTGATTGACCAATCAGAATCGAGTATTCAACACAGCCGTGTAATAATACCAACAGTACGTTCTGTTCATCTTCGTCTTCTTCTCTATAGCATTATATACATTCCCTTGAACGTGACACACCAGAAAAAAAACAAAAAGAAACCTGTATACTGGCAATGGGAAAGGAGACTATACCTATTTTTAGCAGGGTAGCGTTTAAAAAACCTGCATATACACGGTTAATTTTGGTGTAAGAAGGGTATAGGTGTTCATGCTCCCTAGTGTGGTTTAACTGGGTGTAAAATGAAGTAACCCAAGGCTTGTTTCTTGGACTACTGCGAAGTTAACGGAGAGAATAGTGTGAAAAAAAAAAAGCAGTGTTTAGTGTTTCACTCCAGCTGCACTGTAATTGTGTGCACAAGGTGTGAACTATTTTTCTTCAGGCACATAATAACAAGTCTGTTTGTACAGAGATGATTTATAATGGTGTTTGTAGGTTTCATTGATTTCACAAGATTCAAAGCAAGCTGAATTGAAATACAAAGTACGGCGTTGTTAATGTTAATGCATCTGTGCTTCTGTCTCCTCCATTAACGCTCTCGTCTTTGTCACAGGTGCATGCTGCGGGTGCTGGACTCGTTCGGGACGGAGCCGGAGTTCAACCACGCCCACTACGCCCAGTCTAAGGGTCACAAGACGCCGTGGGGGAAGTGGAACCTCAACCCGCAGCAGTTCAACACCATGTTCCGTAAGTCGGCAGGACGCCAACACACTCTCTCTTTGTCCACTGTCACAAAAGGACTAGAAAGATTCAGCTCCGGTAATTTAAAACAACAAACAAACAGGCTCAATTATGGCGTGAGTGCAGGATTTAAAATGTGTTTACCACACTCTTTATGTAATGAAAACCAGCACAGATTCATCCTCTGAGTCAACTTGTTAAGAATGCAAAAATAGGTCCAAAATGCTCGAGTCTGTTGTGCTGGACGCCGGCCTTCTTCTCCACATGACTCTCTCACAGGCCCAGTTGCCAAACACGGCTACTTGCAGTATAAATTTCCGCGATCATTACAACCTTGGCTGTTTCACACAGTTCCAGTTAGGTATTTCCCTGTGAATGAGATGTTTTTGGTTTGGAAAAGAGGCCTAAATAAAAATCCAGTGTGTTACTAATGGAATATCATGAAGCAGATTACAGGAAAGTAAGAGGTCAGACACTTTTACTGTGATTATGAATGTAGGACGTAGAGGGTTTTATTGCTCCGTGTGTGCGTGAGATCTCTGTGTAACTGGAGTCAACCACATTCGCTGAGGTGGATGAGCGGTGCCGGTGGCGGTGCAGCAGAGGGAGCGAGCGGAGCCAGCCCCCCCCTCGGGGTATTGACCTTTTCCCCGTGGCTAAGAGAAAGTGAAATGTTACCCCTGCAGTCCCCCGTTTGCGAGGTGAAGCCTGGAGCTATCCAGAATGCCACTGCACCTGAATAGGCCCTTTGTCCGCTGAATAGGGTATGTCTTTCTCATAACACACTGGGGCCTTTGCACGAAATCCAGTTAAGAGTCGATAGGTTAGATGATATCGCCGGTGAAACAAGTGCACAGTGGTTCGGCCGAGTGTTACAACCACAGAATGGCATGGTTTCCAGACACGAGAGACTTTTGTGCTCAACACCTTACCTTCATGCTTCAAGAGTGTGTACCAAGCAACTCAAACATTACATTAACACCTCCATGGGTTTGTTATTATTATCCGATCTTGCTCAAATAATATTTGCACATTGAGCTAGTAGTGTGTATTTCTAAGCAGGTGCTTCTATCAGCTTGGATTTACATTGGGTTGGGTTTCCTGGGCGCCTCCCGTTGGAGCAGGGGTGGCCAAAAGTTTTCCCTTTGAGGGCCAAATGGAACTCAATGGTGGACCACGGGCCAAAAGTAAACCCTATTGTGCTGTATTGTTAAGATGCAAAATGGTCTTCAAACCCCAAGATCCCCTAATTGAATATTATTTTAGCTTTTACATAGTTAACCCTTTAAAACCCACCTGCTGACAATGCTACAATTAGGCTCATTTCCAGTTCATTTAACGCATTTCCAAGACTGTTAAGGGACCCCAGCAGGCAGAAATATTCAAATAAACCATTTTAGAATTGGCAAAAATGACTAAAAACTGCATGTGATTATCATAAAGTGGGCATGTCTGTAAAGGGGAGACTCGTAGGTACCCATAGAACCCATTTACATTCACATATCTTGATGTCAGAGGTCAAGGGGACCCCTTTGAAAATGGCCATGACAGTTTTTCCTCGCTGAAATTTAGCCTAAATTTGGAGCGTTATTTAACCTCCTTCCCGACAAGCTGGCATGACATTATTGGTACCAATGGATTCATTGATACGAGTACCTTCTAACTTTAAAACAGAGCCTGCTACAGCCTCCAAAAGACAGTAAAGTTGGGTCTTTAAATTCAAGAAAACTAACATCTGGAGGGCCAAATCGAACCTGATGGTGGGCGCCACTTTGGGCAGCTCTGTAAGAGGCCCCGGGGTAGTCCCAGAACACCCTGGAGAGATTACATATATCTCATCTGAATGCCTTGGGGTTCCCCAGGAAGAGCTGGAAAACGTTGCTGTGGGAGAGGCACGTCTGGAATACTCTGCTTAGCTTGCTGCCACCCGCGACCCGGCCCCAGATAAGCAGATGGAATTGGATGGATGGAGTTTACTGCTTGAGGATATTTTAGTGATGGTGTCAGGATCGGCAGAATTTAATTAGTTAGTAAATTAATTTGTCTAAAAGAGAGTTTCTGTCCCACATTTCCCTCCCCCAATCTGGTCCTGCAAGTAAGAAAGTATTTTAATGCTATTTGCAAATCCAGTGTCCAGTAGTTGTGCATAATAACTCACCTACTGAATGTAGATGTAACAATGGACAAATCAGGTGGCAGTAGGTAATCTATCCTACATTTGGATTGGTCCATTTGTTACGATTAGGCAGCGCTCTATAAATCCCCGGCTGGGAGTACGTGGCCCTCGGCCAATAAGACAAGACAAGGCCAAATTGTCCTCATTAATCTATTTCAGAGTCGGGGGTAGCGGGGAGTGTTTTTGTGGTGTCCAGTTTGTGTTTGAATGGCCTGCGTGTCTTAGTTAAGTTGGCTGTTTCCTAGCATTTAGAATCAAGAGAGCTGAAGAATAAAACTAACCTTTCCTGTAGGTCACAATGACATGTAAGGATTTCATTTATTTCCTATGCACTTCATCTGCACTACATCAAGATTTGTATCAAATTATGTTGGAAACAAGAAAAAATAACGATCAGTCCTTTACTCCCCCGTCACAGAGATAATATGCATGGCCAAGAAATCCTCTTTGTCAACCAGGTTTCCTTTAAACCCTCGCCACAGTTTCCCCCCTGTGCATCCCTGCAGCCGAGTGCTTAATCCCTTACGGAAACGATGATTAATACTGGTCAGAGGTCGAACGCAGCAGCAGATAGTATTTATCTTTGAGGCATTGCCAACTACGTAATTGACCCTGAGATGTGCCAGGCTGATAGTGGCTGCAAAGCTTTGATTGATAATGTCGTTGGCACACCCACTCACTAAAGGTTATCTTTATTTTCCATCTGTGCGGGATCAATAGGCCGTTGTCTCTGACTGTGTCGCTCACGCGCCTTACTCACTTTCCAAAGCACACATTTTACAAAAAATGAAAATATCGTTAGAATTACCAAATGGAAAGGAGGAATTTGTCGCGCCAGACAAGAACATCTGACCCTCGAACACTTCCCTGCGTCTGTCCAGTGATCTCAGCAGGGGGGAGAACACTGAGGATTTTGCTATGATTGAGCACCTCTCACTACATTCCTACCTTCTTTCATTTGAAACCTTTTCAGATGCTGGCTGTGATTGATTGCAGTGGATCAGCATAATGGAAGTGTTGCCTAAAGCTCCAACACCGAAGTCCAGAAATGCTGTAGAGACGACCACTTTCTATTGTGCTCCATCCGTATGTTTTCTTTCTAATGTATTCACTAAGCGTGGGCAGTGCAGTGAGCTACACTAACATTAGCTTGTTACATAGTAACAGTGTTGGGCAAGCTACTTGGAAAGTGAAAGATAACAGTAGTTTAACTACATCAAAGCTATTTTTTTTAATTTTTTTTGCATTGAACCAACTTCATTATTCAGTATTCTCTGCAGCAGAGACGTCGTAGGCATCAGTCACCGCCATATGGACGTGTTTCTGTCGGCTACACATGGTGGTGGCATCACTTACTGTCTAATCCTTGCAGCATGTAGTTAAAGTAGTAACGCCACTAATGCCCAACACTGGTAGCCTATAGAGTGCTCCAGGGATGACGTATTTGTGTAGGCCAACCAGGAAGTCAGCATCGCCTTGGTTCCCTCGACAAAAAGCCATAGACTGTATATGAGAAGTGGACGTAGTCACCGTGACGTCACCCATTGGTTTGTAGACTGCCCTTTTGAAGCCTCGAGTTTGGCCTTTTGGCCATCGCCACCTTGGTTTTTGGCCATCACCACCTTGGTGAGACCATAAACTCATGGTAACAATGTTCACTGAGGTAATGAATCAAGTGAGAAGTAGGCTAATTTGCTCATAGACTTCTATACAATCAGACTTCTTTTTGCAACCAGAGGAATCGCCCCCTGCTGGCTGTTAGAAAGAATGCAAGTTTAAGGCACTTCAGCAGTGGCTTCACTTTTCAGACCCGGAGGTTGCCAGCAGGATTAAACACACCTCATTTTCATTATTATGATGTTGGCAGCACTGCAGGACTGCCTGGTAGACGCTCAAAGAGCTCATCAGTTCTAATCTCAAAGGTTTTTGTGTGAAAGTGTCTCAGTGTAGTTTGTTATTTTCACCTTTCAGGCCCTTTCACAAGTTGTAGAACCACAAAGTCTTTGATGTAGAGTTTTCAAAGTGCTGGAGATTTTAGTGCTGATGATGCATCTTTGCAGTTTTAAGTCCTTTTTTTTCTGAGTGGCCAGCAGTATAGAAGTTTTTTTATAAAAGTCTCAAGTGTTGCGCCAAAATTAATCACATAATCCTTAGTCTGTGACTTGGGATTACTTTTGCCTTTTACCTTGTTTTCTTGTGCGGTGTAGTCCTCCTCTACCGCTGATTCAGTGAGACTTTCCTGCTCCTTTTTTAAAGGGCACAAAGGAAGCCCCTGAACAGTCCCTCTCGCCCTGTCAGAGGAGATATCCTGCCCTTAAGAGTGCTACTGACATTTCTTCACCCTGTTCCTCCACTCAGCTCGGCCAGGATGCACCGATATTGACTCCCGGTCTCACAGAGTGAACCCTGGCTTCCTCACATAGCTAACTTTGTCCCCCCCCCCCTACATTCACAAGTTTGTCAAGCAGCTGCTTCTCCGGCAGCGCTGTCCTCCCAGGCTGTTTGTCAGCTAATAGCAAATGAAGCTGTGGCAAGTTGAGTGACATTTTGAGTGGCGGCTCTAGTGGGAGAGGAGGCATCTGTTGCCAAATGCATCGAGAGGGCCTAACACTAATTAACAGCCTGTCCTGTTTACACAGTTAGTTTGGTACACGAGTGTTAGCGCTGCCTCCTCCCAGTGCCGAAGACCATCTCTGCCTCTTTGCCATCAGAAGTACATCTCGGTTAATAGTAAGGTTTTGATCTCATTTCAAAAATATCCATTCACCCGTCCACATCAGTAAAGGTAATACCCTGACTATGGATAAGTACCTCATATAACACCACTTCAAAACACCTGAACTATCCCTTTAACACCCGCTGACACCCATTACACCACACTTGACACCTCACACAGATCTGGTGATATCTTCATAACATCCTGTACTCTCCTACACGCACACCCATCACAAAGAGAACTAGCGGTACTCAGCAGGTAAAAAGGTTCCTCTGTGGATTGTAGTGCAGAACAGGAACAAGATTTGAATACAGTAGATTAGACGAAATGTTCTAATCAGAGACGTGTAATCACACGTATGCCCATCAGCATACATCTTACTTAACATGTCCAGTCAGGACTCTGAGAGGACAGCGTGTGAGTTTAATGTGTAAAGTAGGAAGCAATCTGTAATAAGCATGCAACAAACATTCCACTAGTGTGGTGAAATATACTTTATTGTTATTATGATAAGCACGAGGTGATATAAAAGACTTTGTTTAGGGGAAAATGCTGCTGCACATTTTTTCAATAATTGTTTCGTCTGGTTGCTGGGCTTGTTTACTCCGCATTTCCTGCTCCCTGTTTCCTTTTTTTAAATGTTTGCTCAAAGATATTTAGCCAAAGCCAATATGTGAACAGCCAGGAGAGATCGAGTGAGCAAACACTGGCTTTTTGTCGAGTTGGGAGAAAAATGCCACATTCCAGCCAACACCCTGATAAAAAACAAGTCAACAATCGGACTCTTACAGTACGTCCGCAGCGGTTAAATCATGATGCAGCAGTTATAAACGTCATGATTCACCCCCTCTTATTACGTAAGGTGTGATTAGCCCGGAGGATATTTGCAGCGAGTGACTTGTTTAAATGCTGGCGGGTAGTTTGCAGAGATTCTTGGCTGAAATGTTCCCAATAAATCCTTCTTCTCCCTCCGACTGGCTGACCTTAATTTGCCTCTGCAGTAACTCTGACCACAGCAGCTCCCCCTGACGCTCTGACACAAACCACAACCGTGCACCAAAACACCCCGTTTCACTCGCTTCAAGGGGCGATGCGTTTCCTAAATTAGATTATTCAGCATCTTCATTATTGACCGAATCCTTTCTGCCCACGCTCCTCGTCGTCACATTTGTTTTACAAGGCAGATGGCGGCGAGGTAAAGAGCTGCCAGCTTCTCGGGCTCCACACTTGACCTGCTCATCTTGTTGTTCCCATAGTAACTAGTCATCACCAGGCAATAAGGAACGGAGGGGAACAAAAAACACAGAGTGCTTGTCGGGGTGCAACTGTTCCCGTCTCTCTCTTGATCAGGGCTGAATGCTGTGTGTGAGATTCATTTGAGGCTTTTCTGTTTTTGCATAAGGAAAAGGGCTAACTATGCCTGAAGTCATTTGTCATTTTATTCCCAAAGAAGCGATCACTGACTTTTTTGTTTTGCTGAAACACATTTAAACGAGGCCTTTGAGAGCTTTTAACTTAGTCCCTTAGTGGCAAGATATTCATATGTGTGTTTGTAGGTATTTATGTGTTTTTATTTATCTGTTTTGCTGCAGCTCACACCCCAGACAACAGCTTCCTGGGCTTCGTAGTGGAGCAGCACCTCAACGCCAGCGACATCAGGCACATCGATGACATCAAGAGGCAGAACCAGTCGCTAGTCTACGGCAAGGTCGACAACTTCTGGAAGGTATGGTCATCTTTTATGCACGAGACATTTATAATATTACTTTACATGCTGTACCAGGGCAAAGAGTATAGAAGCAAAGAGACAAAACTCTGCCATGCTGCAGCCATTTTGGACTGAAAAGGCTTATTATATTTATGATATTTTATTGTTCAACACAGGCCGTTTCGGTAGAATATGACAACAGAATATAAATCATTTTCTTTTACATTTTACTGGCGTCTGGTAGTCGCTTTCAGTCCAAAATGGCGGAAGCGTAGCTCTGCTGCTTGAGCGCTTGATTTGATATGCAGCAGACATTTCTTTGAGCAGAACACGCATTTTAAATGTCAATATCGGAAATCAAAAGTGTTGAACCATGCTGCATCGGAGAAAGTAGAAAGACGAAACACATATATACACAGAAAAACCCACAAACACATCCATATATTGTACACTCACAAATGTACACGTACACGTATATTCCCTCTGAAGATGAAAGGGACAGGCGAGGCACGCCAAGAATAACCCATTTCCAGACCTCTGAGAGCTCTGCAGTGAAACTCTTTGAACAACCTTGGGTAAAACTTTCACAGGAAACTTAATAACAGTCTGGTTTTGAGGAGCTCAGATTCAGCTTATCGCCCTCCCCGTGAAGTTTTTAATATATTCAAATACATGCTCACACTGCGGCACAGAGACCAGGGGATTACTGTATCCTAGACAAAAACGACTTAAAGACTCGGGGAGATTTGCACATTGTTTGGCGTGCCATGGATGGTTGGATTACTGCCCGCGCCTTGATGAGCTTTCGGCCGACACCATGTATGTTTCAGGGTGGGTCGCCCCGGATCCAGCTGACTCTTTAGATGTCTGACAAAGTGACTCGGTGGAATGATAATAGAGGCTACAAGAGAGAATTGTCTTCATGTAACATGCCTGTAGTGCAAATGCCTTCTCACAGCTGGAGGCTTTGTGATGAAATTGTGTAGGATTGAATAATAAGCCTGTTGCATCATTGGCTTTACCGCCTCACCACGGAGGAGTTCCGGAGCAGATGGGAGTTAAGTGTCCGGATCAAGGGAACTTAAACGTTACGTTTCAAGGCTTGGATGAGTGTTTATTCAACCACGTTTTCCTGTTGGTGTAAACTTGAAAATTAACCTTGCATGCAAAAGAGCGCAATAAGAACGGCGTGTCATTTGTACATCATGTAGTCTGTGCTGACTGCAATGTAAATGCATCCGTATGAATATGCTACGCTCAGAGCTTGTGACGTAGAATAAAAGGCGAGAAGGACTGCTTATGGCGTGAGGGGAGGTGGATGGGTCCAACAAACACAGGACTTTCAACCAGGAGACCGCTGTTCGAGGCCGACCTTTTGTTTTGTAAGTTACATTAGTGCCGTTTGTGACGTGTTTTCCGTAGTTATGTTACGTTGTTTCCTTACGTATTGTACTTAAAACTATGACTTTTTTCCGAAACCTAACTAAGTGGTTTTGTTGCCTAAACCTAACTAAGTGGTTTTGTTGCCTAAACCTAGCTAAGTGGTTTTGTTGCCTAAACCTAAATAGTTTTATCGCCTTAACCCAACTAAGTGGTTTTGTTGCCTTAACCTTACTAAGTGGTTTTGTTTCCTAAATCTAAGTAGTTTTGTTGCCTAAACCTAACTAAATGGTTTTGTTGCCTAAACCTAAATAGTTTTATTGCCTTAACCCAACTGAGTAGTTTAGTTGCCTAAACCTAACTGAGTGGTTTTGTTGCATAAACCTAAGTGAGTGGCTTTGTTGCCCCCTGCTGGTACTGTACCTTAATAGGCAAAACGTCCCCCTTACACGCTGTCCTCCTGTGGACAGGCGGGGGTCTATTACATGATTTGTCCTGAGAGAATAATATGAGCAAAATCCAACCAGCTGCGACTGAAACAGCACAAGGAAGTGTTGTATTTGTAAAGTCAAATTGGAAAACATTAACAGCAATAAAACATAGTCCAAACATAAAACCTAATCTAAAATGTATTCATTAACAAAGAATTTGAATTTCAAGGGCGCATTGTGCGGCTCTAAATCCCAAGGTGTATTAGTGTTTTAATCCAGAGGTAGCTGGCGTGCTGCTGTGCTTTATGGCTTCTAGTACTGAGTCAGAGCGCACGCAGCAGAGAGCCATTCAGTGTAGCTTTAAAGGGCAGACGGGGGGAGCCCATCAGCTCACAGCAAGGGGCATTAGTTGCCTATCAGACTCCCAAGCGTGTTCATTACCTCCTGCTTTTAATTAAAGGGCCATTTTGGAGCCGACTGATAACGAGCTGACTGGCTTACTCCATTTCCCTCCCTCTCTCTTTCTAAATCGCGCTGTCCTCCGATCTCTTTCTCTACACTTGAGAGGTTTCATTTAAAAATGATATATCCCTCTATTTGAAATAGAAAGTGGGACCCACTTCGAGAAATCTATTTCTCGCATGAAGGTAAAACTCACAATGGAATTATATTCAGTTTATGAGATTAATGATGTGAAGTCTCACCGACTAACACTTGAGGAAGGTGCAGTCGGCTTTTGAATAAGCAGCGATTGAATTAAATCACCTTTCGGCCCTGATAACGTCGCCAAAGTTCAGTGCTTTTGCCGCTTATCAAATCCTCCCTTTTTCCACCATTACTATACCTGCCCCCCCCATTTCCACTCTTCTTTCCCTACGCTGTTGTTTATCTAGGGAGCAGGTGATTTACATTTTAACGTTATTTTTATCTAATGCAACTAGATGTCTCCCTCCCCACGTTCTATTGCATTTACTTCACAACAAGTGGTTGCCAGTTCGTTGCACAACCTGCATATTTCATGGTGGAATGAGACTCAGACAGACAGTCATGTCAAGTGAAGCATCTTTTGTGGTGGAGTAATGAAGTCATTTTGCAACATTAGCTATAGATTTAGGTCAATTTGTGCGGCAAATTGTAAATTTTATGGGATACTGTTGTTCGGACGATTAAGCTAAGACAGCTAATATGTGCTAACGCCAGTCGTCACTTGCTGCCACGGTAAATATTCACGTATTCTGCAGCCTGATGGAGAGTTTTTTCCACACTAACTGGCAACTAACGACCCAGAGATACCACAAACATCGTCATACTATTGGCTCACAACACATAACTGCCTCCTTTATTGTTTGCTTTACATGCATCATAAAACAAATACATAGGAGCTTTAGCCTAGATAAGACTTTACAGACTTTGGACACCGTAAGCGATATTTCCATTGAAGTCTTATCACATTTCTTTTGCTATTTTGATCTATAAAACAAAACTAGTGTGGCAAAACTCTGGACATTGAAGCTGGAAATGTGCGGACACAAACAGGACACATTGGAGTCTCTAGCCGAATGCCGTCTCCTTCCTCGCCTTTAATTTGGCGGGGTTAATATGGGTTAGGTGAGTAATAGTCTCCACGCAAAACGCAGCCTGTTGAAAGGCCCTGTGCCCCGCCTGATCAGTATGCAGAGGTGCTCAGGTCATACTCAACCCACCGGTGAACCAGCAGACGGAGTAATCACCCACACACACACCTTTTTTTTCAGGACTTTATTTCATTACACATTTTTATCAACACCAGTCAAGTCAAAACGGAGAAAAATGTATTGTGATGCTCACCAGATGCTGTAGTTCTAGTACACATGAGTTTCTCATTTCCCCGAGCACAAAACAATTTCATTTGCCAGTGAGGAATTTTGGCAAAGCTTTGTATATTGGTGTGTAGTTGTATGAGCTCACATAAAGAAAGCTACTGTAAGGATTGAACCTCAAACCTCATAGGATTAGTAGTCTAACCATCCGGGTAGGGCAGCAACTAATTATTAATTTCATTGTTGATTAATCTGTTGATTACTTTCTTGTTTGGTCTGTAAAATGTCAGAAAATGGGGAAAAATGTCAATCAAAGCCCAAGATGACGTCCTCAAATGTCTTGTTTTGTCCAAAGATATTCAGTTTACTGTCACAGAGGAGGAAAGAAACCAGAAATTGTTCACATTTAAGAAGCTGCAATTGGAAAATTACATCTTTTTTTAAATCTCTCCTGTGTCCTGAAGAAAGGCTTCTGATCTGAACCTTCTCAGGAGAGGAAGTGTCTGGTGTCCGACACTCATTTAGACGTTAGCGTCAGCGGTTCTAGTCCGTATCGTGAATAATTCACGCCTCATCGTGAGGTCAATCTAGATGAAATGTTGCAATTTATAAATTACTTTGAGCTAATTAACAGATTTTTGGGAAGCACAGTGGAGGCTTTGACTGCTCCCTGGTCGAGGTTGTACCTAACTTTATGCAAGATTTGTGGTAATAGAGGTGAGAGTGAAGTAATTTGCAGTGAATCAGTTTGTAGCGATATTAAATGATTCTCTCTGTAACCTCTCGGATGCCAAAGCAGCAGGTCGCTCCTCTGACCTGATGGTACGAGAAAAGGCTGCATGTGATTCAGACCCAGGGATTAAAGAAAGATGAAAGATGGCAAGTCATTATTTTGTTGTCGGTGGTGAGACCCGAAAATAAAACTGGCCAGACCACCTCTGAGGGGAGCCGTTTCCATAGCAACCCAGTTGGAGGAGTAGAAAGGAAGCAGAGCAAGGGAGCTGTCTTTTTCTCTCTTTGTCTCTCTTTCCACACAATACAAACAGCTATTACATATTTAACCCAAATCATTTCAATCTACCTGGACTCCCCTCGTCAGTGCACCACATCTCCTTTAAAACGCTCCCTGTTTTTCAGTGTGGAAAAAGGTGAGGATGAGGAGGATGTACAGAGAGGGAAAGCCGCAGGCCCTTGGCAGCACATCAGAGGACATGGTGAAGAAAGACAAATCACACACACACAGAGCTGCCATATGCAGAGCAGCAACACTCTTACCCATAAACAGACAACAATGTGTGTCTCATGATGGATCCCCAAGTGGAGTTGAACATTAAACCGTCTTTAGTTTCACTGTGCCCGTCTGATCTGATGAAGCCATCCCTCGTGCCGTTAATCTGGCGTGAGTGCCGGGGCAGAAACCTGAATTTGACGTTTGAGGAAAGAGCCGGACCGGAGCGGGAAATGTTATTGCGCTTATTGAATTGACTCTTTTCTGTCACAGACGTTTTATCGAATTAGGCTCAGGACATTTCCAGAAGGTGCCGTTTGCTGCTGCTTTACTTTTGAACTCAGATCTGTAGCGTTAAATGTTATGTTTTACTTTTATCTGTAGTAAAGCGTTGGGGCTGGCAATCCATTAAAGTATTTAATCACAAATTAATCGCACATTTACAAAACAATATAGAAAAGATAGAAAAGACAAGGATGTTCCAAATGAGCTGAACATTTTGAAAGTCGAAGTTCTGATTAATCCCGATTAGTCATCGTACATCCTCGTCACGGGGACACGCTGACCTTGCCTTGATTCAGACTGACCTGAAGTGCGCGTCCTGTTCCGTCCACTTCGATTTTATCGAGCGAAAGCAGAACAAGTGCACTGAACTTCAACTCTGTTTGCTTCCGTGATCACTCACAGAAGCAGTAAATGACTAATGTAGATTTATGAGGGGGATGCAACCAACAACAGAGAATAATATAATTAACAGTGAAATGACGTAGAACCAGCTGCAGCAGGGCAACATGAAGTCATGTTTTAAATGAGCTGCTTATACCACGTTGACCGAGGACGGCAAATTTCATGATAATTAGGCTTGAAATGATACGGACCCCTCCCTGTGGCACCTGTTCTGTTTACTGCATGCTTCACTAGGTTTGAATGTATGGAAATGGTGTTTATACCCCCCTGGTGCGATTAGCTTCTGTGTACAAGGTGCAAATCTTTTAATTGCACCCAATGAAGCATGTGACGTTACAGGTGTTTCTATCGCTGCAGGACAGCCAGGATTGATATACTGTAGCTGCTGCATGTGTTTTTTATTTATTCCTCTTGATCTGGGCCTGTTACACTCGGATGATTATGCAGCCCACACATACATACTGTAGCAGGGACTTGCTTTTTCAGCATTCACACAGCCCCTCCTCTACTGTCTGAGTCCAAAACATGCTCTGGCCATCCACCAAACTCCAATAGGTTACACACTGTTATGTCTAATGGGGCGTGGGAGGGCATCGAAGTAAATAACGTCTCCTGACTGCACTCCAAGCACTTCTGGATACTATTTACCACCCATGTTCCTCCGGTGATTTCTAAGCATCTGTCAAAGTGTCTAATGGGTTTTACAGTGCGTCCGGTAAGGTGTTTGTTTACAAGTGCGCCTGTCATACACTCAAATCTGTTAGTCTGTGAATCAGACGTTGAAGAACCACTCTGGAATTAAGTCATGCAATAGTTGTAATGATGGCACACATTTCCTGAAGAAAATGTGTTGTTGTCAATCGACTTAGTTAATCGCGATTAATCGTATAATCAGAGAGATCATGGCTGAGATATAAATACAAGTAATGTCTGTGGAACTGATAGTGACTCAAAGTACATAAGTGAACAGTCATGCTAGGCCTCATGGCCGTTAGTATTGCGAAAGTGCCCTTGTGCAAATCACCACACTTGAAATGAACCGTTATTACAGTTGTTACACCACTGCAGAGATGTGTGTGTATAAAGCGTGAGTGTGTGTGTTGTGTTGTGTGCGGAAGTGATTGTTCCTCCTCTGAAGAATGGGTGGAGTAATTTTTTTTTGTCCTGATTGACAAGCTTCCAGTTTTTGGGGCCCCAGAGTCTAGAAATAATTTCAGATGGGGAAGACGATCAGAGGTGCGTTTGATGTCGAAGGCAGTTTGAGGGTCGAGTAAGTCGAACCGAGCGCACCTGTCTGCATTCTGATGAGGCGAGAGCTCTTCACACCTCTCGAGGTTACCGCAGAGACTGTTGCACTGATGCTTTGCTCATTACAGTCTCTTTGAGAACGTGAGGAATGGACACGAGGAAGACGGAGTGTCTCAGGTGGACGGAGTAGTTGATTGTTTAGGTTGAAATATGCCGTAGAGCGAGATTAATCTGCTCGATCTCTTGTGTCTTGACACCGCTACCTGTCGAGAGAAAGCGCTGAAACATCAAAATCTACTGTCAGCCCTGCAGCTCTGCCCAAATTCGAACATATAGAGAGGAGAAGTTTAATAGTAAAAGGGAGCATGGTTAACATTATACCTAGATATAAATGATGCTAGCATTTACCTCAAAGCATTGCTGTGCCTACGTATATTCTCAGAGAGCTGCTATCATAGCTGTAGCCTCTTAGTCTTGTCAACTTAAAAAGATCTTTTAGACATAAATAAACATTCTGTGATATTAGCTGGTTACAAATAGTAAACCTGACATGTTTATGTTGGTTTATGACTCATTTCTTACTTATAAACTGGTGAGGGCTGTAATGCTAGCGGTCATAAAGAGGGATCAATAGCGAGTTAGCTGTGTATCTCAACCTTTATATGTTGCGCTATGAGGGTTATTGTTAGGTTGTGTCTCTCAGCCTCCCCGGACACTCATCCCTCTGTCTTCCCCTCCGCCTCAACTGACAGAAAGCAACCGCCACCTCTCCTGTTTCCTCTCCGAGCCGAGGTTTACAAATTCCCTCTGATTTACAAGGTCATAAAACTCCCCTCTTCTTCCTCCTTCAATCAACCTCTCCAGCTAAAGCAGTTATTTTATAGCTCCCCGAGCACGTGCTCCCGCTGCCGCAATCGATCTGCTTCCTGGTTTCAGATTGCACATGGCATGTGGTCGGCGAAGTACGCATACAGTGCACGTGAATCCACACGGGCTGTCTGAGGACACGTCTGTCTGCACGCCTGTTAGTGTTACAAAGCCACGACTTCTTTCTAGTGTGCTGACAGCCGAGGCAGGATTATGAACTGAAGTTGACGTATCGTCACATGAAGGAAAAGTAAAGGAAAATCCACAATGGGATCTAAAAATGACGACGCACATGTTGCCCTATTTCTGCATTCCTGTTGCGCTTTTCTAGGGTTGTGATTTTTTTTTTTACATCTTTCAACCTGTTTCTAGGTTCTTTTTAAAAACACACTCCCACTTCATTCCAACTCAGGTGTGTCTCTGTGGGCGAGCCAGCCATGCTCCAGAGAGCAGCGGGCAAGTGATGTCCTCTGATCGTGAAGCTTTGTGTGGCGACTGCCTCCGAGGGTTATGGCCATTTATGTTCCTCCTCTGCACACTAACAGAACCACTCAAGCGGTCACAACAAACACAGCACACACATCCCGCTGCTGCCTTAAGAGACTTGTTTTTCCTTTAGTAGGTTTTTTTCTTTCTTCTCCAGGCAGTCATGTCTCATGTACAGTGCATCCAAGCATGTTCTCCCAACTTACAGTCCAGTACTGCTAAATCTCATATATCATTACAGTATTTTATAGGGCTGTCAAAGGGTTAGGTTGTTAGGTTGCAGCGGGCTCATTTTTAAAGCTAGATTCTGAAGATTCTGGTATCATATGAAACTAGAGAACCTGAGGAACGTCATGACTGATGAGACCCAATCGAGAAGCGAACGTGGGCGTCTGCATCATTGTTTTCAAAAGTCTCTGCTTCTGTCCGTCCAGACTAAAACGCCGGAGTTTTCTCGGTTTTAGGGGCTCGAAAACGCCGGAGTAGCGTGGATACTTCAGCATAAACGTAGCAAAAGTTATGCTTTTTTAAAAACGTCTCGGTGTGGATGTAGCCTCCGAATCTGTCAACTTTTGTATTTAAAACTCCATCAGCTGATGTGAAAGTGCAACTAATATCTTAAACCATTCAAAATACTAACATGAATCACCAGACTTTTCTGATCTCATGCACCATCTTTATAGATTTTTGTAAGTGTGTGTGTGTCTTCAGGTGCCTACCAGCAAAATAAATCCCCTCAGACACACACACATAAATCCTAGCTCAGCTCTCCTGAGTGAAAAGATTACAGGGTTGTGATTTCACCTTCTAATTAGGACTTCATCTCTCACGCTCTTACACACACACACACACACACACTCACGACCACACCAGGCTGCTTTAGTTACAGCAGGCTGGCTGGAGGCATCTGATAGCCGGGTCTACAGGGACCCCGACGAGCGGCTACCTGAAATTTAAGACCCGAAAGGAAACACTGGGGTAGACACACACACACACACAAGCCTGCCTTTGAAACCGTCCCTGTGAAACAGGTAGCTTCTAATGATAATGGCCTTGCTGCCCCGTGAGTGTTGGCCCTATTGGTAATCGATAATATTCCGGTGTGTGAGAGAAGGTGAATGTGCCTTTGAGGCATCCTGTCATTATGGAGAAAATGGCAAGTGTTCATCTATACTGCCTGTACAGTACGTGTCTCCCATATGGCTTAGTCTGCAGCAGATAGAGGAAGTGAAAAAAAGACTGCATCTCAGGGAGTATTTTGTGTGCAAATTTGTGGTTATACGGCAGTCATGTTCTCGTTCTTGGAAATCAAAGACCTGCTGTGACAATCTCAGCGTGGGGACCATCAAAGGCCTTTTAAGAAGCTCGTTATGATCCAGCGATTGCCAAGAAACTAAAAAGATGTTCGAAGTAAACAGTCCAAGAAACTGTCGGCCTAATATTTGATCAACACTTTTAAGCCACTTCATAACTTCCGGTCACTATTAGTACTTTACAACATCTTTCATATCATTTGTAATTCTGCCTCAGTACACGCTGGACTGTTATCACGTGGACTGAATCCTTAATCTTCCAAACGCATGAAAGAATGCCGAGGCAAAGTGCAATCACTGCGGTAAATTCTGGGCAACATTAAAGGTGCCCTTGAAGATGAAAGCGCACTCTTTGGGCAGGGAAAAATGAATATTAACAACATCTATTTTGGGGGCGCATAAATGGTTTTAAAAAGATGATCAGTTTGGACCTAACAGAGTCTCTTCGTCAGGGTGGATATAATAAAAACATCATCAGGGAGAAAATAGGGTGCGTCCCCTGAGTTTACTGCGTCCCAAACACATTTTCGATCATCCTCTCAAGACAACGAGACGCTTAGTCTCGAGCCCTGACGGTATCTACAGCACTGTAGAAAAATAAGCACCGTCACGTTTTCAGATTTTTGGCATCGACTTGGTACCGGTTCTCGTGACATCACAAGAGCCAAGATGAGTAGTACACCCCATGACAAGTGATGATAGTGAAACATAGGTGACTTTTGGTGTAAAGGAAGCGGGCCATATTGGCATGCTTTGAATGCTTTATTGTGTTTTTGATCAAGGACATCATGGATCAGGTAGACTTTAATAACAGGAGCAGGGTATTGAGTGCACTGATGCTCTTCATACGGTGCTATTTTTAGCTCCGCCTGCCTTTGTGGCCAGATGGTCAGTCAGGTAGCTCGAACAAAAGTTCACCAGGCCACATAACAAAGTAATGATCCTGATCCTCTCTCAAAAAAATGTTATTCAGAACGGTTAATTCCGGAAAGCTTTTTTCTCTGGATTGGACCAGCTTAACATCAATAACCTGAATGTATTTTTTTAACATGTCACTATTTTGTAAGAGATGATGTGTTTTTTTGAACCTCTTTTAATGATGAATAAACAGTGACTGACTGTATCTCCCTGTTTTGTTCCAGGACAAAAAGAAATACCTCGACGTCATCCACAGCTACATGGAGGTACACGGCACCGTCCACGGCACCGTGCGCGGCACCGTGCACGGCACCAGCACCTTGCACCTCCCGAGCTACGTCAGGAACCACGGCATCCTGAGCGGCCGAGACCTGCAGTTCCTCCTCCGAGAGACCAAGGTGAGTCCAGCTGTAAATTGTCTCGCATGAAAAAAAAAAAAAGAAGACCCTCCAGGGAAATAAAAGTGAGGGCACGGTGCTTATTAGATGGCTATGAAAACCACAAACCAACTCCCACGCTTGTTCCTGTAACTGTGGCCTTGCTAACCTGCAGGATATTGAGTATGTGGTAGTTAAAATGTTAACCGAAAGACAAGTACAACTTCTTAAAAGAGATGTTGTTTGGAGAAGAGAGTGTCTTTGTGTGAACAGAAGAGAGCCTTGATCCGAGTGGCTGTAGTTTGTCCTCGGTTCGGCCGTCCACACGAGCACTTCTCTCCATTCACGTCATGACTTGTCTCTTCCTCTCACTACTCCAAACCTCTCTTATTCACAAAGACAAGGACACAGCGGCCACAGAGAGAGAGGCTGCAGCCAGGCCGGGGTTGTACCGCGCGGAGCGAGCTCTCCGCTAAACACAACACTTCACATGTTCCGCAGAATGTGTGTCGAGCTGTTTAACACAGATAGCTTTGTTTTGTGGCAGCACTGTGAAGCTGTGAAGTAACCTCGAACTGATGTAAGACTTTCCATCTGGTGTAAACTTCAAATTCCAAAAGCTATTAGAACAGAAACAAAACAAGAAATGCAAACATATGGAGTTATCGATAATGCCTTTATTCAGATTCATCTTCATTTCACGGTTTACGTTTACACGCCCCCTGAGTTTGGATGTAATGCTATGTTACTACTGTAGAGGGTGGATTTTCATTAAGTTTTATGGAGCTGCCCATTGCCATAGGGGAATGGGATTAAAATTACATGGGCCTTAAAAAAACCAACAATGTCTGCTGAAGGTGAAAACCATCATTAGTGCTGCCGTCATTGAGAGATGGAGTCTGACTCTTTTGGCTCCAGTCGGCGTCCTTTTCAGAAGAATAAGGTGGGAGAGAGCTTCGATTTCTTTAGCCTATGAAACCAGATGCCTTCCCGTCAGAGTCAGAGAGAGACAAGAGTACGCTGGGGCCGGGATACAAAGAGCAAAAAGAGCTGTGATTCAGACGGTTATAGAAAAAAGATGGATTGAGATTTACTGAATAAAACATCGCTTCAGCCAAAAAAGCGATTCTTTGCTTCCAAATCCAGCACCTAAGAACCGAGCACCCAGTGATGTTAGAGGCTCTGACAGAGAAAAGCAAAGGTGTAGCAGATCGTTAAAGTATTGAAAACAACTTTAAAGACTAAAGAGAAGCAACACTCCAACAAAGAACAGAGTGAATTTAGAGCCTGGCAGAGATGGGATACGGTGTAAACGTCCATATCCTCTCATTACATACGGTTCTGCCCGTACGGGAACGGCCAATTAAATCCCACAAAAACCCAACATGTTAGCCACGTTGTTGTTTAAGAGCTTCCAGGGAAAACAGGAGGTGTTGCAGGCTCAGTCATCCTCGCGCCGCTTAAACAACACGCTCACTGTTACCTGCAATCAGACTGCCTGAGATAATTGGCCCGGTGGGGTTTAACTATTGACAGAGTGTATTGTAAAAACACTCTGAGTGTGGAGGCGCTTCTGTGAAGAAGAAGAAGAAGAAGAAGAGCGTGTCGCTGTCGCCGTCTGACCTTTTGATTTTCTCTCAAACTGAATTTCCTGAAATAAACTCTGACGTGCCGTTCTGTTGGGGGAATGGTGTCGACGATCAAACCGCTGAAGTGCGGCAAAGCTTCGCTGTGTCATGTTTGGTTTTAGATTCTTCTGACGTTGCTATCTTCCATATCTTCTAACACCGTCTGCCTCCGGTTAGTCTTACATGGGTTTCTAATTTAACTATTTGTGTGTGCGAGACGAGGAAGAAGCTTTAATACCAGTTTTACACGTCATTATTGTCATCATATTCTGCAATAAACAGACAAACAAACAGCCTAATTAACTCTCTGGGTCATTAAACTCAGCTGCCGTCGTGTTTTAGGACATGTGGCTCCGAACATGTTGTGTTGGAGCTGGTTCTTTGTTGTTTGATCATTATTTGTATTTCTCTCTGGTTGGCTCATAAACTTTAAGCGACAGAATGAGTGAGTCTTTGTTTGTTATTAAAGGGGACATATCGTGTTCATTTTCGGGTGCATACTTATATTTTAGGTTTCTACTAGAACATGTTTACATGCTTTAATGTTCAGAAAACACTTTATTATCCCTCATACTGTCTGTCTGAATATACCTGTATTCACCCTCGGTCTGAAACGCTCCGTTTTAGCGCCTTTATCACGAGAATCAAGCTGATTTTGGGTCTGATTCCTCCCCGTCCTGACAATCGTCAACAAAGCCCCGATTTTTTGATGGTTCTAAAGATGATCTTTCCAGCTATTCCTGTGGTCTGAGCTATGTTAAG
This sequence comes from Sebastes umbrosus, assembly GCF_015220745.1. Lineage (NCBI taxonomy): Eukaryota > Metazoa > Chordata > Actinopteri > Perciformes > Sebastidae > Sebastes > Sebastes umbrosus. The sequence continues at coordinate 4,616,106 of NC_051292.1, forward strand.
AGAGATTGTTTACATCTTCCGATCGGCTCAGAAGTCCATCCTGGCCGCACCGATTTAAAATCATAAATGTTAAACATGTTTATTACACGGCTGTGTTGAATACTCGATTCTGATTGGTCAATCTGCGGTCTGTAAATTCTGTATAACAGACTGTCATCACCCTGTCGGGGATTCTTTCATAACAATGACCGGCTCGCTGAATATTATCCCTTACTTAATATTTACGATGGGATATCCTGTTTTGTGTGGGGAACCCCGAGGACAGCCGATGACGCAGTCACGTGGGAAAGAACGATAGCCAATAGGGAACTTAGCCGCGTCTAATGCAAAACGCAAAGCACAAAGTAGAAGATGGAGCTCAGAAATGGAGGAGCAACTTGTTGATTTGTGGCAACAACACAAGTGTTTATTTAACGTGTCTCCATGACTTCATCCATCCATCCTTTGTGAATTTTCAGTACAAAGTAAAAACTAACATCGCTAATTCTTTCTGCCTGCCGTCCGCCATGTTTGTTTACACTTTACTTGTTGTTCTTGAATGAATCTGTTAGTGTGTGGTGTGCTGTTTTGGCCAAATCGTTGCTCACCACACACTATAGGAACAAAACACATTTTCAACATCTGTTAAGATTTGAAAAATCTTTTAGTGTGGTTCAGCCTTAAGAGAAAAAAGCTCACTACTCCTGCATTTGAGTGCCATTGCCATCACTGTGATGCCTGTAAAATGAAAGCATCTTCGTTGCATGTGTAGGTGTCGTATACACCTACGTTTATATGGGCATCATGTACGTACAAAGTAAACGTGCTTAGATTACTCTCACATTTGGAGAGGAGGAAGTCATTGCACTTGCAGGTGGCAGTGTTAGAATCAGGATGTGAGTGTACACTAAGGCAGGAAGTTTGAGGGCAAATCAATAGAACAACAGCTCTGATCTTCTAAGCAGAATGTCATTGTACTAAGAAACTGCTTTAATGCAATTAGGAGCTTTCAGGTAGAAGCAAAGATCTCTCTTTTTCAATCTATAGCAGTCACATAGGGGATGCAAGTAGGCATCATTCATTCATTTCTGCTACATCACTGCTTCTCCTCTGTCTGTGTCCCCTCTCTTCATCCCCTCCCCTCCTCTCTCCCTATAAATAGTGGGCGACTGTCTCTCAGCATTGAGGAGCTTTTGCATGCACACACACAACATAACACACACATAGGAGGAGAAGAAGTGTGCTGTGCTGCCACCTGTTGGCAGAAGGCTGTAGGTGTTGACCAGAAACATTAGTAATGTTTACATGTGAGCTAGAGGAGCATGATTCACAACCCAGGGCCCAGCTGCATGAAAATAGACCTAAAGTCAGACTTACTATAGAAACCTAAATCTACCTGTTGCATACAGCTTCCCTACGAGAGACTAATGTAAGACTGACTTAGATAGCCTGTTGCGCAATGCATTATGGGTGAAATAAGACGGTGGATGCAACACCAAGTATGGGAGAAAATAACAGAAACAGTAAATGGCTTAAATCAAGTGGTTGTTAGAAACGTTAAAGATGTTCAGAAACTATTCAAGAAGATGGTACAAGAATTCAAAAAAGTAATAGAGAAACAGTTTAAATAATTAGCTAAAATTAATGGATAAACAGTTTAAATAATTAGCTAAAATTAATGGATAAACAGTTTAAATAATTAGCTAAAAATAATGGATAAACAGTTTAAATAATTAGCTAAAATTAATGGATAAACAGTTTAAATAATTAGCTAAAAATAATGGATAAACAGTTTAAATAATTAGTGAAAAATAATGGATAAACAGTTTGAATAGTAATAATAAATAATAATATTTATGCAACAGACAGGCTTAATTAGACAAGTCTAACCTGACAATCTAAGACTAGTCTATGGCCAAGACTAGTCTTAAAGTAAGCTTATGCAACTGGCCCCAGGTCTGAGTATTCAAGTGTGTCCAGACATGCATAGTACAGCACTGCATTGTGTGTTAAAGAAAGAGTATAAAGAGTAGTACACACAGACTAGCCATTGTAGCCGACCAGCTCTGGCCCTCCTCGTAAATGAGCCTCCACCTCCACCACTACACCACCACCCTCCTCTCTCTGTCTCACGCTCAGTGGACACGCTGCAAATATTTGCTCTTCCCATCCAGGAGGAATGAACTTGTTATCAGAGCTCCCCTCTTGTTCTTTATACGTACCGTATTTACTTTAAAGTATGTGAATTGGACTGTGAAGAGGAACTATTTGCTTACTGTGCGCCACAGAGCTCGTCTTTCTAAATGTCTTTTTAAATGGTTTCTAATGATATCATTTGCATTTTAAAGAAGCCTTAAAACAATACTTTGCATGACCTTAATGGACATTTAAAAGAGTTTGCATGCTGTTCATACTGGCCGTTAAAGCTTCCTGTGTAAGTGATGGGGCTCAAATCAAGAGAGTATCCTCCACAGTTACACTCCTTTTTAGTACAAAATCCATCTTCGCGCTTGAGATTTAATGATATATCTCAGGTGGTGTATACATTTTGAGTTAAATGAGTCATTATTTAATAACTATTTGCCAGTTATTGTAGCTGTTTTTTTAATTCTCATCAGGCTACTTGGATATGGTGCGTTTCCATCTGCTCGGTAATATCCTTGGTACTTCTTCTCCACCAAACGTCTCGTGGCCTTTGGGAGGAATAACCATTAGAGCGATGTGTTCGTATTATTCTGCTTGTTTTTCTTCCTTTGTTTTATAGAGAAAAGGTGCTGCCTCATCTGTATTTTGTGCTGATAACATGAGAGGTTTGTTTCAACCGCTGCTGCTATCAGCAAACAGCAGGTGAACTTTTCTAGCCCTCTACCGGCGTCTTTGTTAGTCCCATGTGGTGTGCACATGGGACTAACAAAGCTGGAAAAAAAAAACGTGTGAACACAGAACAGGTTGTGCAGCAGCGTTAGTCAATATTTCCTCTCTCTCCGCTGCAGTTGTTCGTGGGTCTGTCTTTCCCCTACGAGGGCCCCGCCCCCCTGGAGGCCATCGCCAACGGCTGCGCCTTCCTCAACCCCAAATTCAGCCCTCCGAAGAGCAGCAAGAACACGGACTTCTTCAAGGGCAAACCCACGCTGAGAGAGGTGAGAGGGAGGACAGTTGTTTTACCCTGCAGACTCTTCTTGCTCGAGATGTTTTAACCTTTTTAACCTCTAACTCTCTGGTTTCTGTCTGCAGCTGACCTCGCAACATCCGTACGCCGAGGTGTACATCGGTCCACCCCATGTGTGGACGGTGGATATCGAGAACTCTGTGGAGGTGGAGAATGCCATCCGCTCCATCCTCAGCCAGAAGGTAAACACAAAACACTTGAAAAAAGTTAATTTCAGACCCTGTTCATAACCTTATTGATTACTGTGGTAGCCTACGTCACAACAGCTGAGTGGGCAGATGGACCCGCCCTTTTAAATGACCTCAAACCAAAAGATATTTAGTTTGCATATTTAAAGGGCCGACGCGGGCTCGGGACCTTCGTGTTCCACTCCGCTCCGCCGAGTGAGTCGGAACAATGGCTGTGTTCACCGGACAAGCCTGCGGAGCGTCGTGTGCTTCGTGATCCGTGGCCTACCAGGCTCCCCCCTTCCTCTTCTCCTCTTCATCTTCCTCCCAAAAACACAAAGAGTGACTCACAACAAAGGCTTCAGTTGTTGGTCTGAAGTTCTCCTCTGCAGATCAGGAGGTGGACAGCGGGCTAATATCTCTGTAGGTGTGCTGACTTCACCACCACAGCATCCTCTTTAACCAGTCTGTGTTTTGTGTCTGTGTGAGCAGATCGAGCCCTACCTGCCCTACGAGTTCACCTGTGAGGGGATGCTGCAGAGAGTCAACGCCTTCATCGAGAACCAGGTACGGCCTCTCGTGTATTATCTCTTCTTAAACACAATGAGGAAACGTCAGGATGTTGTTATAGCTGAATGCAAATCTCTTATCTGTGCTGACAGCCAGCAACAACAGCTCTGTTCACTCGTAACGTTGCCCTCGTCATCACTGTTAAGCCGTTAGAAATGTTTTACAAGGGCCAGAAAGATTTCAGAGCCAAAAATTACAGCTGCTGTTGAGTCATAGCATACTTTACTTTAATAACCCTGTCAACACAGTGGAGATATATAATAAAATGTTCTGCTGTGGGACTGTAAAAACAAACACTTTTTGTCGTGTTTCACTAAACCAGATTTTAGATTCTTTTGTAGGACAAGAGAGCAACAATCTGACATCACAGCTTGAGCAAAAGATATGGATATATATATATCCTTCTAGTGTTAGTTTAAAGGGTAGCCTGTGTTACGGTGGTGTTGTGTGTTTTCCGTAGTAGTGTGACATCATGATGTTGTTGTGTCGTCAGGACTTCTGCCACGGTCAGGTGATGTGGCCGCCTCTCGGCTCCCTGCAGGTGAAATTGGCCGAGCCGGGCCGCACCTGCAAGCAGGTGTGTCAGGAGGAGCAGCTCATCTGTGAGCCGTCCTTCTTCCAGCACCTCAACAAGGACAAGGACCTGGCCAGGTAACACACACACACAAACACATGTTAATAAGACAAATCTCCCTTTAAGGTACATTTTGAACACACTTTCACCCTGTTATAGTTTTTAAAAGTGTCCATTAGGTGGCAGCATAGATTTGAATTCATATTTGTCATCCAGAGTGGAGGATTTAGATAAAGTGCAGTATGAGGTTAAAGCCACTGGAGGGCCCAGTTTGTTTACTGGGATAAATGGCTCATGACTGATGCTGAAGAACATCACTTCCTCTCTCACTCTGATTCACACATAAATAATCATTAAGCATGAAAACTGAAGGAAATCTCTCCCTCAGGTTCGGCATCGACTGTCAGACGGTGGAGTCGAGCTCGGACACGGTGGTCCCGGCCTACAGCGACACCCGCCGCCACTGCATCTTTCAGGCGGACCTGCTGCTGTTCAGCTGCGCCGGCGCCCACCAGACGCTGAAACGCATCTGCCCCTGCCGCGACTACATGAAGGGCCAGGTGGCGCTGTGCAAAGACTGCCTATAGCAGCGACACGCCGGCTGACGGGAGGAAAAGGAGGGGAGTGGATTCGGGGCGCTGCCGGAAGCAGCTTCACGAGTGTGTGTGTTTGAGAGAGCTGTCAGTCAAACACACACACAACAGACTTTTGTGGGAAGCTGTCTGGACAGATTCACCGGACTGCGTCCGTTCATCATATTTATTGTTTCCCCCAGCTGCTGGAGGCGACCCCGAGCATCCTCTTGATTCACCGGCGGCGGCGCCGCGGCACCTGGAAGCGGTGTGAAATTACTTGAATCAACAAAGGGAGTTTAAAACGGAGGCGAACGAGCTGCTGCCTCCTTGGTAGACTGCACATATCAGTGACTGCCTGCCTGTTTGTCTTCAGGTTCATCAGGGCAGCAAGGGACCAAGGGAGGAGACTCGACCGCCTCGTCACGACAGCCGCCGCGCCGCGCCCCCTCCACTCCAACCCCTCCGTCCTCCGCCCCTGGTTCCAATCTGAAACTGTTTATTTAGGTAGGTTTGCACTGGACTAGCTTGCCTGAAGGCCCACACACACACACACACACACACACACACACACACACACATAGACGCACACACACAACAGACGGCGGCTTAAGAAGAACCCAGTTTTACACTGTAATCAACTCTGATGAGAGCGGACATGTAACGTAGATATCTAGATTTTTATTCTGGACGTTTTTCCCGACAAACACACAAACCGCGATCCCTTGATTTTCATACATTCACTTTTAAATTGCACATTTGTTTTAAACGTTTGTTTTATTTAAAAGAAGATGTGTGTTTCTACAAAAGGCCAGTAGAGGAGCGTGAAAATGTTTTTGTTGGACTGTTTCAGCAGCATCCGGTACGACACGCACACACACCGAGGGTCGTTCTCTGTAGCTAAAGCTGAGTCGTAGTGACGTCGTAGATGATAGACCGTCGTCGGTAGCGGTGGTGACACCTAGACGCGAGGAAGCCTTAACAACACGTGTTCCAAAGACTCCACAGCCTGCAGAGAAACTGTTCGTCTGCGTCTTAACGTACACAAACTGTTAATACATGAACCCGTCTCCCGTCTACCAGACAAACAGCTGTAAATCCTTTCATGCAAAGCAACAAAAACATGCCAACAAAGCGTTCCAAGAACCTCGCATCTCCTCGTTTTTCTTTCCATAATTTGCCTGCAGATTTGCGAAGAAAAAAAAAATAAATTCAGATAAAAGTCGTAGTTGTTGTGGTGAATGGGGGAATAAAAATGCACTACGGTAATTTGCAGAGGTTTTAACAAGATATTAGTAACACTGTATATTGTTCATAAGGGTTTTTTTCTTTTTTATTTATTTTGTATACAGATCTTTATCTCTGTGTTTTTGCTGGAAATCTTTGTTTTTTTATTTATCGGAGGGGTGTCTATTTTTTTTTTTTTTCCTTTTATAGATTTTTTATTTATGGAGAGTAATTTAAAAAAATTAAAAAAAAAAAAAAGCTTGCTTGTCTTCAAGTGTATGACCGAGAGAGAGGGGGAGGCTTTGTCTGCTTCTGTTCAGCTTTCAGCAGTGAAAAGATGTTATATTTAGGGCTTAAAATTTATAGAAAATGTTTTAATTAGGGCTGTCAATTGATTAAAATATTTAATCGCGATTAATCACACATTTTTTATCTGTTCAAAATGTACCTTAAAGGGAGATTTATCAAGTATTTAATACTCTTATCAACATGGGAGTGGGCAACTATGCTGCTCCATGCAAACGTGTGTATATATTTATTATTAGAAATCAATTAATAACACAAAACAATGACAGATATTGTCCAGAAACCCTCACAGGTACTGCATTTAGCATAAAGAATATGCTCAAATCATAACATGGCAAACTGCAGCCCAACAGGCATTGCATTAACTTTGACAGCCCTAGTTTTAACAATCAAAATATTTTACTCCTTAAAAAGCTAAAAACTTGCATGAGGATTGGTTTTAAACTGAAATTTTAGCCAGATTTTAACTACAGAACAAGAATAGTCTGAATCTTTTCATCATCACTGTCTGTTTAAAAGCTGCACAGCCGTGGACAAACGTTTCCCAGCGACAGCCGGCAGGAGCCTCATACACTCTGTGCTTTGATTTCCAATCTCAGTTTTTCTGTTTGCACAAATTTCAGACTGAACGTCCAGCTACAGGACACCACCTGTACTGCTTCATTGTGTCAGCTCAGACTGTTTTTAATTATTTTTTTATTTACATTTGTAAACAGGTCCGTGATCTGCCGCCAAGTTTAGTGTTTTCAAAGAACATGATGTGCCTTTTCATGGTTTAGTCCGGTTTGATTGCCAGCGAGTTGTTTCGGTTTGACAGTCGGCCGTCAGAAAAAAACACACTCGTGATGCAGCCTTCAGTCCCAAATTTATCTCCACAAATCAGCTAAAGGAATCTCTTTCCTCGATCAGTTTCACTGTTCAAAATCTTTTTTTTTAAATCTAATTTTAATTGAATTAGTCCAAACCTTGTGATTTGTCAAATTTGGTTGCTCCAGTTGGAAAAAGTGTAACTGATTCACACAACTACAGGAGAGGATAACACCAGTGTTCATTCACTTCAGCTAATGTTTGCCATACATTCTTAAAAACATGTTTTATAGTAACTAGATTAGCCACTTCCAGCTGTAATCTGATTTCACAAACATCCATGTAAACACATAATCTGGTCCCCTTTTCTACATCCATTCCTGCTGTGTAGGTTCAGACTCTAAGAAGGCTGCAGCAGTCATACAGTGGTGTTATCCTTTCATTGAAGCTGGGCATACTAGAAATCTAAACCAATATTTAAACTTGGCTTACTTTATTTTTCAATTAAAAGTGGGTCAAACCTGTTTTTTTGCAGTAAAAGCCTTATTTACGTTGTTATTGTAAGCATGCTGTCGATCACATTATCAACTGTTTCTATTGAACAAAGTGGTTTCTTCACCATATCTGTCTTTGTTAACCTCAGCAGCGAATGTCTCCATTGTAAAAAAGCTACTTACAGTCATACGAACATGTACCAATCTTTGTTTTTCAATCTCAACCTTGTTTGAATCTGTCAGTTAGCATCCAGATTGTGGTCCAAGCAGCGAACGGTGAATAACGCAACGACAACAACTCTTTTTTTTGTTTCTGTTTTCACAGTCCTTGACGAGTAAGAGGGATATAACTTTATTTTTAAATAAACCTTTTTTCTGTGACAAAAGGCTCAGACTCTGGTTTAATATTTGTTTTACATCACAGCAACACAGATCCAGTATTTACAGAGTACAGTCGGCACAGCATCGATGACATACTCTAGTAAATAACAGCCTCCTTCTCAGTGCCTGGGAGATGTTTAGTCGCCGCTGTGCTTCGCTAAACTCTCAGTTTTGTGCTTTTACACAGATTCACATTGAACTTTCAGGGTAAACACCATTAAAAATGAATATGAGTCCAACTGGCAGCCACACTGGAGGAAGGTAAGATACGTGCTGTGGAGGCGTTGAAGGCTGCCAGAAGTAGAGACAAGCTTTAGAGTGAGCATGTGGATTTAATGATTATTTATGACCTAAACGTTGTCTCTCTAATGAACAGACAGTGTGCAGAAATCAACTCTATTAGATCACATATATTCACGTGTGTGGTGGCAGGTAGCTCTTCTCGTCACTAGATGGCGCAAGTTTTGCATGTACAAATGATATTCTTGGGTTTGTCACTTCAACGTTAAAAAAAAGGGGGGCAACCTGAGCTAGTTTCTGCTGTTTCCCCTCTGTTACATCTCCAGTAAATTACTTTTGTTATGCCAAAAACCATGATTTTTATCCTCCATGGTGCTGAAACAGCGCCCACTCCACGCCACAACAGTCTAGATAAATATTGTACAATTAGTTATTAATCAATTAAATGCTCTATTACTCTTTATGTGACTCTTGTGATCCTACCATAGACTGGGCTATTCTAATAGTAATTTAATTTATATAACATTTAAAGATTTCCATATTCCTTTACCAAAGTACAATAGCTATTATAATGTTGCATTATTCCAATTGTTTAACAGACCACGAATGTTTTTTGTTTGTTTTTATTCATCTTGTCCTTTCCTTACATTTTATTTGTTGTATAATTAATAATTTATTTTTATATTATTTTTATACTGTAAAATAATTATGCAGAATTGTAATGAAAAATCAGAACATGGGAATATATTGTATTGAACTTTTGAAATAAAATAATATATAATATATATAATATATATTATATATTATATATATTATATATATATCTAATAATATATTATTATTAGATATATATATATATATATATATTTTTTTTTTATATATATATATATTTATATATATATATATATATATAATATTATATATATATATTTATATAAAACATCCAACAAGCATATTACCTATACATGTCCCGCCCCCTCCTCCCGAATCTGAACGCTGATTGGCTGCTTGAACTGCCACTTCAGTTCCTCGTCCGTCAGCGGTGACATCAAGGCATCCACAACAAGACCGGATGTACGCAGTTTTCACTTCAAAACAAAAGCTTTATGTTTTCAAAACTCATAAATAAAAATATTTGTGTATGTCATTGGGTTTGTATTTGACATGAATCCCCGGCTGAATTGCTATTTATGTAGAAATAAAAGTATAGGTGATAAAAAATGTCATTGTTTTGTATTACAGGATTTATTTTGAAATGCAATGCCGGAAATAGCTGGGAGTAATTTGATCTACCTCACAAACCTTAACAACCTCCTACTCACCGAGCATTTGTGCACTTTGAGGAAGTCCAGTGATGCTGCTGCCGCGAAAATAGACTGAGGGGGAAAGTTACTCAACAATACTACCTGGAGGACAACTGAGTGTCAACCCTGTAACAGGTAAAGTTGTTATTTAAAGCTTTAAACTGTCAAATGAGCAAGCTAACACATGTGCTAAGCAGCTGCTGATAGTTGAATTAAATTAGTCTTTAAGTATTTATGTCTCATTATAAAACACTCACGCTTCGTTTGAAACTTCAGTATTTGTTAATGTAATGTTTTTGTGAATTTTTCTGTGGTGTTTTTTGGTCACAAATGGTCACAATAACTTCCTGGTTATGGTTTGTGTGGCTGCTTATTAGATTCAGATAATGATATTAAGGAAGGAAGTGACGTCACTTTGCATGCTTGTGTCTGTGCACACAAAACAGCTTATTTGAGCACTTCCACTAAATATTAATATATATATATATTAATATATATAATATAATATATATCTATTATATAATATAATAATATAAATATTTTTGAATGAGCTGCATAGAAATTAAGTTTTATTTGAATTAGTCTGCCTATAGAACTTGTTGAACTTGTTTTAACAGTATTACAGTGACTGTGTTTAAATTAACTACATTTGTTGAAGTAGCTGAAATAAAGTCACTGGATGCTCCAAATAGATGTCTATAATTCAAAATCTATTCTATTTTAACCTTTAAATCACCAAACACAATATTATTATTATTAATTTATCTGTTCAAAATGCACCTTAAAGGGAGATTTGTCAAGTCTTAAATACTCTTATCAACATGGGAGTGGGCAAATATGCTGCTTTATGCAAATTCATGTATACGTTTATTACTGGAAATCAATTAACAACACAAAACAATGACACATATTGTCCAGAAACCCTCACAGGTACTGCATTTAGAATAAAACAATATGCTCATTATCGTGTTAACTTTGACAGCCCTAGTTTCTCTATTTGTCCTTGTTATTTAAATACACACTACTGGTATTCATGTTATTTCTAACTGTGCTCCGTGGGAATGTGCCCTTGAGGAACTGAAATGTACTGCTCTTGGTAGCTGGCCTCTGGTGATGTGTGTATAAAGTTTCTGTTATTAGTCCTGTGTAAGCTTGTTTTTATAGTCACAACAGTGTTTCTCTTGTAATTTGATGCATATGAAACAGGATGTTAAATGATAAGAGTGGGATAAAGTTATACACACATCGTCGTCCTCACCTAGAAGAGATTAAGATCAAGAGTGTCACCTTAAGCATCCGCCAGTTCCTCCACCACTCAGATGTCAGGTGTTATTAGATGAACTTTTGTTGCCTTTGTCCTCACAGAAAGTAAATGAACCCCGCCGCAAACACACTTACAGAAAATGTCAAATGTTAAAGCAACAATCAAGAAATGAACCAATCGCTGCTACATCTATAGTAGTGGATTGGTTGTTTATGTTTCCTACTGTAATATAACATAATAACATGGTTTGTGTTTTTCTTTTACCCTGAAGTGACATTTGATAGAGGCGTACATTAAAATACTGCTGGGTGGCGTTCAGAGCCGGGGACAGGTCTAACAGGCACCGCAGCATTTTTGTTGCCTTAAAAGCAATTAGTTGGCATCTTCATGTCATTATCACATGATGTAATGGTCCTCGAGGATGCGGTTTCACACACAGAGATATAAATGCTAATTGTCAGGCGTGACGGTGCAATTAATGAAAATATTTTAGTCACGCTCGACAGATCTTCGCACTCAGGAGACCTGCTCGGTTCAAGTTTCGTGAGCCGGTGGCGTCGCGTCGGACCTGCTTTCCATAGGAAATGAATTACGCCCTCCGTCACCGGATGTGGTGAGTGGAACCGCTGATATGCCCCCCTGAAAATTGGCCTTTGAAAGAGCAACAGCCAATGAGGAAACTCCAACACTCGGCTGACGAATCCTGTAACTTCATCACTCAGTGACAGACTTTTGGCCCTCTGCGGTCCAGCCAAAAATGCAAAAAAAAAAAACTCTGTATCTGTATCTGATGATTGTTCTCACTTCCTTTTTCTTTTTTTGTAGCTTTACCCTGAAAACTTGCCAAGTGCAACCAACAAACAGTCCCGTGAGGACAGTTTAGTGATGTGAAATTGAAAGTGCTCTCTCTACAGCACTTGGAGGAGCTGATTGAGCTCCAGATCTTTTATTGTTTCGTCTCTTCAGAATTAATCAGCGTGGCTCTAGTTGTGATCCTTTAACTTTTCATACAGCCTCATTTTAATTAGTCCAATACTTTAGTTTATGACCTGCAAAGACCTCTATCTATTCACATGGAGTTGTAGATAACAGTTTTCTTTCTCATCTTTTCAGGATGTTACTCAAAATCCTGCTGGGCTTCCTGTGTGGCGTCAGAGCTTTGGCCGCAGAAAACACCGCGGCCCAGCAGGGTCCTTCTCCTCCTCCTCCTCCTCCGCTGCTGGTGGTGTCGTTCGACGGTTTCCGAGCGGACTACCTGCAGAGGTTCCCCATGCCCAACCTGGAGCTCCTGTACAGCCAGGGGGTCCTGGTGGAGCAGCTCACCAACGTCTTCATCACCAAGACGTTCCCCAACCACTACAGCCTGGTAACCCCGCTGCCCGAGCTTTTTTTAGTGTCAGATAGCAGTATGTGACGTGTCTCATAAGATAGAAGATAGAATACACTAAAATATAACAGCATAACAATGAATTCTAACGATCACACCAGAACCAATTGTTATTGTGTTCCCCTCTCCAGATGACGGGGCTGTACGCCGAGTCCCACGGCATGATCTCCAACAACATGTACGACCCCGTCACCCACAAGGAGTTCCACGTCAAGGGTCACAACAGCGACCCGGTGTGGTGGAACGAGGCGCGGCCCCTCTGGCTCACGGCGCTGGACTTCGGCTACAAGACGGCGACTATGATGTGGCCCGGCTCCGACGTGGTCATCGGCAACCGCACGCCGTCGCACTTCTTCCCCTACGACTCTCAGGTGACGTTCCGGCATCGACTGGGGAACGTAACAAACTGGATGTTGGGAGACGGAAAGGTAGAGGAGGGACATATTTTGCTGTATTTCTACTTTTTTTTTCTTTGCCCGTTAATATGGCAATAACATTTTGGGAAGTCTGGAACAGTTAGTAAGCGTTGTCTGACTTTCTGTACCATAGGAGCAAGGGGTGATGTTCGCAGCTCTCTACTGGGAGGAGCCGGACTCGTCGGGACACCTATATGGCCCTGACAACATCACTGCTATGGGCAAAGTGCTCGAGGAGGTACTGTCGTTATGCTTAAAACCTCAAAAGCAGAAGAAACATCTATATTTTTAGTAGAGTTTCTGTCCACATATTTTTATATGACTTACTGAAATAGAAAAGCTGGATGGAAGGAGGAGGTTTTGGCAGATTTATTTTCATAAAGATGCAATAAATATGGAAATGCATTGTAGAAATGGCCTGACTTTGGCAGCACAACTGAGGGTTTAATCAGATTTGTACAGAACTTGCTGTGTCTCTTTTATACGCGATCAGGTCGACGACAACATCGGCCTGCTTGTTTCGGAGCTGAAGCGGACCGGCCTCTGGGGTCGCGTCAACCTGGTGGTAACCAGTGACCACGGCATGGTCCAGTGCTCGCCCGAGCGCCTCATACTGCTGGACAAATGCGTCCAACCCGACACCTACAAACTAGTGGACCAAACGCCTGTCGCAGCCATCATCCCACTTAAAGGTGACCGGGTTCACGATAACAGAGCCTGCATACAAACATAATAACACACACAGTAAGTCCATATTTCCCTCCTCGAGCGGTGTTTTTAGGATATCGCTCACGCAAATGATTTCCTATTAGTTGCAGACACAGCGCACATCTTCAAACAGCTGAGTGCGTGCCACGCCCATATGACAGCATATTTGAAATCGGACATCCCCGACAGGCTTCACTACCGGAACAATGAGCGCATCCAACCGATCATACTGATCGCTGACGAGGGCTGGTCCATACTGCAGAGAGGGGACCATCCAGCACATCGTACGTCTCGTTCTTCTCTACACTCTGATAGCCAGACACTTAGTCCAAAGTCCTCTGTAATCCACCCACCGCTCTCCTTCCCTCTCCCTCAGTTGGCAATCACGGCTACGACAACTCCCTACCCAGCATGCACCCCTTCATGGCGGCGTCGGGGCCCAGCTTCCGTCGGGGTTATCGAATGAGCAGCATGCAGAGCGTGGACATTTACCCGCTCATGTGCCACCTGCTGTCGGTGCCGCCGCGGCCCAACAACGGCAGCCTGACCCAGGCCCGCTGCCTGCTGGCTGCCGAGTTCTGCTGGGCCGCCCCTCAGGTGATCGGCATGGTGGTTGGCGTCCTGCTGACGCTCACTTCAATCACTGGTAAGTCCCAGAGATTGCAACAGTATATTAACATGTGTGTGTCTCTCTCTCTCTCTCTCTATATATATATATATATATATACATATATATATGTAGGGGTTTTATATATATATATTCGGACAATAAACGCCGATGTAGTATCTGTGATGGGCTAACATCGATAAATCAGTCGGGCTCTGCTAACGGCAACTTGTTTCTCTCCAGTTCTGTTGTGGTGTGTGAGATCGCGCCGCCGGTCAGACTCACGGCCCTTCCAGAGGCTGCAGGTTGACGACGATGACGACGACGAAGAAGCCTTGTGGGAATAAACCAGTTACGAGCCGGCTGCCGCGCCCGAACCTCTCCCTGCTTTAAGAGGTACTTTACAAGCTGCACTTTACTCACTGAGGCCGACTGAGGTCACTCTGACATGCGTGTTGTTTTATGTGCCGGCATACACACAGACCAGTTGTTTTATTCAGGTCGTACACTGGGGGAAACACGTCCGTAGGAAATTTACTCTCCATAATGTTACTGTTTTAAACATCCTGTTACAATAGACTTGAACATGTGACGAGATACCAGCGGCGTTTTTGGTGGGAATCATTTTATATGCAGCAAGGGAACCAAAAAATACTGATTTAAGAGATTTCTGTTCTATTTTTCTGTGGGAATTCTGCTTATAAAAATTATATTTTGTCTGTGGATTTTATTTTTTTGCACTTGTAGTGTCACATTTACGTCAGCAGAGGGAGCCAGAAGCTCATTTAAAATGTCTATTGTATCTCACTGAGATCCTGTGTGTCTTGAAGAGGAAAACTTGAAAGATCTTTTGGTGGAATTGAGTCTGAAGCAATTTAAATAACGCTTTAATTCTCCTTTTATCCTTTCTGCCATGCTTAAAAAGCTGAAATCTGATGCATTTTTTACTACTGAATTATAGTGTAATAGGTAACAATACCTATAAATGCTACATCAAAGTGACATGGTGTTTTGAAGAAGGCGATTTCTATGCAAGTTATTCAGTAAGTACAGGTGTGTCACTCTGTATAAATGATACCAAAGATAGATTTTTCACAGAGGGATTTGTATCATAAAATGAAAGCAATAATATAATAATAATAATTATTATTAGCATCAGGTAGGACATTAACACACTGTTGCACTGGGTGACTTCGTCTGTTCAGTTTATTTTCCGTCCTGCTGCTCCAAATACTCACTAGAGCACCAAATGTGTATTCATCCACAGCTGAAAGCGGTCCCCAACAAATGTCCTCCTTTTTTGGTTAACTTTTGCTAAAAACTATCTGTTTCAGGGATTTATTAAGTGTTTTAAAAAAAAAAAAAAAACGTGTGCATCGCCACGTTCAGGATGCAGTATTCTTTTTATGGCGAAGGCATGACCCGCCCTACTCTGCCTCTGACTGGCTTACCCTGATATTCTTACCCCTAAAGGCCTTTACACTCCAGGGCGTGACGAATAAACAACACAAAAATGCGAAATATGTTAAGTCTAGGGCTTTTATTGTGAAAGATAAGAACAGAAGGAGTGCGCTGCCTTTGTCATGGTTGAAAGGAGTAATAAAGTTTGGTTTCAGGCTACAGAGCCTCGATGTTGTTGTTTGATAAATATAGGCGCAACTCAACCCGTTCTGCACGGCGTGATTGGTTGATGCCTTTTATTTGCGGTGCAAAAGCTCAGAAAGTCGACCTCGTCTGCAAACTATTCACGTTCTGTGTGTAGTAGTACTTAAAAAAATATATTGACGTGCAAATTGAAAAAAAAGGCTGCCGGTGTTTAACGACATTTACCCTTACAGGGTTTTTCATAGAAAGTTACAAGGCAAATTTCATCCCGCTCTAACTACTTTATATGCTTAATAATGACATACTACTTAATAATACACCATAGTTTATTAGTTGATTTATATTTTTTGTATTAAGAATCTGAATCACATAGCTAGAAACTAATATTGTGAAGTAAAAAAAGTACAATATTTCCCTCTGAGATGTAGTGGAGTAGAAGAGGGCTATTAAGTTACATAATATGTAAGTAAAGTACCTCAAAATTGTACTTAAGGACGGTACTGGAGTAGCCTACAGTCCACCACTGCTGGACTACAACATTGTTTACAAGAGCACAAGATATTTTAATAGTTCTAGCCTCTTAATTTTGCTCTCAAAGTGCAACAGATTGATGCATTTAACTTTTAAAATAGAGGTCCGAGGTCAGGATGGTTCCACCTCCGCCTCATTTTGAGCCAGGAAAAACCCTGCTCTGACCAATCACACTCCTCATGCCTAAACCTAACCAACCCAACCTACAAAGGCAGCGAGTACCAGCCAATCAGAGGCGGAGTAGGGCGAGTCATCCCTTCGCCATAGCAGGATTCGTTACTTAGCGTTCGGGGACTTTGCCGCTTCGGAGCTCATGCCGGTTCAAAACTGGCCAATGCTCGGTCCTTGGAAGTTCTGCTTGCAGCGTTGTTTGTGAACCGCTCATCGCTCGCTGACTCCAGGGAAGTGAAGAAGGTTTTAACGTCAGTATATCCAGCAGTTAATGAGCCGCGACCTGTAAAGCCCCGCTGAGGACGACATGCTCGACTCTACATGTCCACCAGATCCGGCGAGGGCTCTATCTGTCTGCATATTCATGTGTTTGTGATCTTTTAAATGTTACATATAAGCTGTATCTTTGCACTCTATTTGTGTTTGATCCACAAAGTTACTGTTTTTAGATGTAAAGAATTGTACTATGCAAATCCTGTCTGGCCTGTAAAGAGATTCCTGTTGTAAAATGTTTAAAACAAATAAAGATGATTGAAAATCTGACTTCTTGTGTTGTGTAAAATGGAAAAGGAAAAATCGACACACATTTGGAAAAATTAATTTATATTCCTTTATATTTTTTTTTTCTCCATCGCAGTCACAACATTACAATGTAATAAAATGGTAAATATATAAAATCAATACTGACGCATATACATTTCTGTATCGTGTTCAAAACCAAAATGAACTGTACATGTTTTTCATTTATATCTGTTTTAAAATCTGTCATAATTTCTCTGTAGTCATCTGCATTATTGTAAATCTTTGTCTCTTTACAGATAAATAGACTTTATTTATTCTGGAGGTATTGTAACAAAAATAACACATTTCCTAACGCTGGCCGCGGAGGGCCACTGAAAATATCATTCAACTCTTGCCCCAGAATGCTTGAACACGATCGTAGACACGGAATACACGGACAAACAAGAGATGTGTCGTCTTGTTTCTCTCCCGTTTCTCTTTTCGTGGTCGGTCAGGAACATTCGGTGTGGATTTGGGAATCTCCCCCCCCCCAAAAAAAGACCAGGTGTTTTGTATGAGCTGACGCAGGAGCGGTTTGAACACGGTTGATGACGGCAGCCGTCGTTTCTACAGCGAAGGCGGGAGATGTTCGCCAGACAGTTTCTTCTTTCTATCTTTAAATATGACTTCTAAATTGCTCTTTTACTTATTTTCCCCAAAGGTTTTGGTTCCCAAGAATGACAAGAAATACTATTTTCTCACTCATCTAGTGGTATCAAGTCATGTAGAGCCAGGAGACGGTTGGTTTAGCTGTGTCCAAAGGTCCAACTTTGGCAAAGCTAGCTCCGTCAGACTTTTTAAACTTCATATTTAGCGTACAGATATGTAAGTGGTGAATATTCTTAGGCCTTTATCTCAACCTATTTGCATTTTTAACACTAAATATGAGGGGTAAAATGGACATTTTGTCTTATTCGTTATTCATCTGCTCGTCCTAAACGCTGCCGTCTGGCGAATCACCTCCCGAAACGTCCTCCTGCCTACAGATCTAACATCAGTGTGCTTATACTCGAGACAACACGATGGCACAGACTCCTACGAAAACACAGTTTCCAGTCAAGCCGTAATTTTTCTTCTCTTTCGTCTTACATTCTGGATATTTTATAAAGAACATTTACTTATCAGTACATTTGAAAGAGCCATCTAACCAACTCATCGAAACATAGATCCAACCGAGGAGGATTTACCAGAAAAAGGTATTTACAATCAAAATGCCAAACACGAGAAAATAAAAGCTAATTTTTTTTTGCACATTGAAATTTTCTAGAGCTACTTTTTTTTTTCTTTCTCTCAAGCTGAAGAACACAGTAGAAAAAGCATGACCCCGACAAAATAAAAGCTCATAGATACATCCACATTAAGGTTTAGTTTGACCCTTGCCCTGTGCTTATAGTGTCCACACCTGAGTCGAACAACTGAAATCCCTCCGACTCCGGTTCCCATGATTGAATTTTTAGTATTTGTGCCAAAAAATGTTTTGTATTTGAACCGTCGTTGGACTCAGATCTGGTAGAAACTGCTCTGAGATCAGAAATAGACAAAACCATGATGAGTAATTTCACAGCTCTGGACCAAGCAAGTAAAACTTTGGCTAAAATAAAAGCATATGAAGCACATTCAGTCACACACGCACACACACACACACACACACACACACACACACACGCGCAGGCCTCATATGCTTTGCAGACCCTGATAGTGGAACATTTATACCAAAAAAATAACTTTTCACATTCCTCCGTCGGGAGGTTGCATCCATTATTCCCTAAAGGTACATTACACTGTTTCCCTCCCAACCAATATGAACCCATCAACAGACAAAATGTAAATTAAGTCCATAGAAATTTGCAAACAAAGACAAGGAATACATGAGAACAGTGATGTGGTATTTTTTGTTTTTTGTAAAGGTTATACAAGCCCAGATCTTCTCTGTCTGTCTGTAACCTTGCATAGCTGTGGATGTGTAGCCATACAACGATAACACTGACTTGGATCTTCCCTTACAGAGCGGGCCTGGCTAAGGCTCTGGGTTTCTTTAGGGGTGGAAGGAAGTTTAATTTATGGCGCGCAGACTCGACTGTAGAGTGTGGTGGATCCATGACTTTTTTTAGGTATGAAGGGTAGTGAATTAAAAATGTAAGAAGGTATGATACCTGCAGTTTACAGCCGAGTCTGAACGCCACACATGAATAGACGGGTTTCTTGTATACAAACGTTACTGGGTGCGTCCGCATTCAGGGGGGGGGCGAAACCGCTTTGGCAGCCGTTGTAATCAACGTAGATTTCACATTGTTTGGTATTGGTATGAGGTTTGTTTATTATTATCACCTGTTATTACACGGCTTTGTTGAATACTCGATTCTGATTGGTCAATCACAGCGTTTTACGGTCTGTTTTTTTTTTTTATAGCAAACCGTTGCTATGTATAACGGACTGTTGTTATGTATAACAGACCGTTGCTATGTATAACGGACTGTTGCTATGTATAACGGACCGTTACTATGTATAACAGACCGTTGCTATGTATAACGGACCGTTGCTATGTATAACGGACCGTTGCTATGTATAACAGACCGTTGCTATGTATAACAGACCGTTGCTATGGGCGCAGCTCAGATGTCGGAATTTGGAGGAACATTTTTGTGTCAAAATATTGATTTCTTAAGAAAGTAGCCGTGTCATAAACGTGATAATGTACAGCTAGCGGGTCATTGTTGTGAAATAAATCCCTTCAGGGCGATGCAAGACCACTCCACTTCGCGTCGGGGTGTGGCATCGTCCTGTCAGGGGTCATTTCACAACGTAAACGAACGTTAACTAACGTTAGTGGTTCAGTCAGAAACGTAACGCCAAAAGTCAATACAATATTGCAGACATGTCCAATTCAAACGTTAGCTACGTCTTTCATCACGTTTAAGTTTTAAGGCGTAGTCGCTATATATAAATAAACATTTCCTTAGCGTGTGGGTCGATCACCCTGTTGTTGATCCATTCATTTTTATCGATCTGTGGAGTACGAAAGCTCGCCATGACCACCTGCTAGCGCTGTGTGACTAGAATACTTTTGCCCATCAGGCCTGGATCCATAATCTCCTTCCTTGACATTAAACATTTTCAATCCATCTTCTCTTACTCCTTGACATGCCGTGCTTTCTGCCCCCCGTAGCTGCACGCACATCTCCGTGATGACGTTGCACAGAAACCCGTCTATACTTCCGTGTAAAGAAGTATTGTTTTTGGTTGTGTCAGACCTGATTTGTGTTAAACCTGACTGGCTGGAGCTCTGGGTGCAAAAAGGGGAAAGGCGGGGGCCATGGTTTTGGGTCAAAAAGGTCAGAGGTCAGCGCTAGTGGGACAGCTGCTCTCTGGAACATAAACCTCCCTTTTTAAGCACATACAAAGCTGTGACTCCTCAAACCTTATTTTTCCTAGTGTGCCCTCAAAATCTAAGACATTCATGCAAGAAATTCACGAGAGACTTGTGTTATCTAAACGTCACATATTCGTGCTTGACACAGGACGCCGTTTTTCCTTTTTGATTTCTGTGCTCTGACAGCGAACCTCATGCTTAATGTACAGTCAAGAGTGTACCAAAAAATTAGCACCACCCTCCTAAAGTTAACCAGATATCCCTTAAAAAACCTCCACTTCCGTCGAGCGGATAAGGCATTGTCGCTTGTTGCAGAGGGGTGTTGCTGTTTTTATGTACACTCTCTCTCGATCTGAAACACTCTAGACGTATTTGGCTAAATTCTTCATACCACTGTTTCCACGACGATACAAAAAACATCCAGCTTTACTCAATAGCACCATATGAATATTGTTCCCAAATTATAAAGGGGTAAGGGATTATTGGACATTAGTGAGTGTGTGTGAATGTGTGTGAGGTAGGGACACATCCCATGTTACTCTACTTTTCACTGTTGTGTACTATCTCCCTGCTGTGGAGGAAAACCCTGTGAGTGTGTGTGTGAGTGTGTGTTGTGAGCGTGTACACTAAGCACATCTCCTTGCGTCGGAGACTTGCATAGCTTCTGCAGGACGGGAAGAGCAGTTGTCCGTTTGGACGGAGCCTTTGGCGCAGCCTTGGCCGATAACTGAAGGCAGTACTCAAGTTGCACCATAGAATTCAAAGGGACAATCTGCCCTTATTGCACCATTAAGTACGAGAGTGTTTGTGTGTGTTTCATATTTTGCACCATATGAAGTGGGATTAGCAGCCAATTGACTCTGTAGCTTTGTTGCACCATATGAACACCGATGCTGCTGCTGCTGCTTCTGTTGCGCGTTCGCACCTACTGAATCTAGTTTGCAGCAAATTAACTGATTTGTTGTTTTTTTTAATCGGCTAGCACCACGGGAAAAAGTAATGTAAGCTCACTCTTTGTTCACATTAGTCGGACTTAAAGGGGTACGTCAACATTTTTGGTCTTAGTCTCCTTTTTCACCTGGCTGAAAATGATTATTTTCATCATTAATTAGTCTGTTGATCATTTTTTAGATTAACTGATTCATTATTTAGTCTATAAGAGTGGTTCCCAACCTGAGGGTGGGGACCCCAATAAGGGTCGCAAGATAAATCTCAAGGGTCGATTAACAGAATAGGAAAATACGCTTATGTTTTTCCTCTGTGAATTACTAAATAATTTGGTAATACTTCATTTTACAGGTCTGCGATTTCATGGTAATTAATAATTAGCAAGTATTTTAAATTTCTTTTGAATTACTGCCAAATTACCCCAATATTTACCTCAAATTTTATCAAAAATCACTTTATTATAAACATTATTTAATAATTATATTCCTCTATTTCCCAATAGTTGGTAATTTATTTAATACATATATGCTTTATTCCCATGTCTGCTCATAAATAGATAATAATTAGCAAATAACTTCTATTAACTTTCTTAAAAAACATCAGCCACCAGGTTTGTGTAGACAATAAGTCTAATTTTCCATGTCCGATGAAGAACCTTCTCAAGCATAAGGGCCCTATTTTAACCATTATATGCTATATTAGCATATAATGGTTAAATAATGTTTATAATAAAGTAATTTTCGATAAATTTTGAGGTAAATATTGGGGTAATTTCGCAGTAGTTCCAAAGAAATTTCAAATAGGTTACTTGTTAATTATCACCTTATTTGCGGACCTGTAAAATGAAGTGTTACCACCCGTCTACACACCTGTTCCCACGTCCCTTATCTGCTCTGCAGTAGCGTGGCCTTTCCCGCCCACCTGCATCTCTTTCCCTCATCATCAGCCTCTCATTTCATACTGTATACCGGCCCAGATCTATTCATTCCCTGCCAGACCATTAAAGTCGCTTTGTTGTTTCTTCCCTCTAGGATCCCTGAATCCTGCAATCCTATTACCTGGAACCTGGACCTGACTTTGGACCCAGTCATGATTCCTGTACCTACCTACCTGCCTGTAAGCGTATATATATAATCCTAATTTTTGCTTGATTACTGACTTATTTAATCATTTCATCGTCTCATCAGCACTAAAAATTACATTTGGTGGTCAATTTTGCTCATTGAGAACAAGCTTGCTTTAGTTTCAATGGTCTTTGCTAAAAGACAAGAGAAATAAGAGGCTAAAATTGCCCCCAAAAATGTTGAAGTACCCCTTTAAACACTCTTCACGCGCTCTCAAATGCAACACCTTTTCTCTTTAACCTGCTCGATCCTCTTGGACATGCAGCTATAATAAGAAGCATGTGTGTGTTTTGTGTTCGTCTTTTCTAACCGCACCATCTGAAATGGCTCATGGCTGGGTTTCACCTGCTCTACCGCTGACATGGGACTGCAGAAAAGGTGCAAAAAAAAACACTTTCGCCACCTTCTAAATCACTTTGTTTCTACCCGCCGCCACGCGGTGTTAAAGTCGGCCCCCAGACGGCGTGTGATTTCAGGAGCAACGTCCCAGTCGACGGGGCCCCGATGACTGATATCTCGCTTCGTTTGTTGTCGCCTGCCAATGTAACAGCTTGGATTACAGGGATAAACAAACCAAAAAATAAATAATGAGCCATATATCACAGCTCAGCCGTGGGTGGCTTTGGAGGAGTTGATGTTGGACTCGGTACAGGAGGAGTCATTGGGAGGGTTGTGATGATTAAAGTCCAAAACTGTTTTTTAAACAGCTTCAGTGGCAGCACCCTGTTAGCGTGGGACCAACATGATTAAGACATCACACGTGGAAATATGTAGTAGATCAGAAATAATTACTTGCATTTGCTCTTTCTGTGGAAAATTTGGATGCAATTTTTTCATTTTTGTCATCGTCTAGCAACTAAAGAAAATCTAACCTCCCAGCATAACAGGAAATGATGGAGATGAACTGTTAGACCCCTGGACGGCATACACATACATAACCGTGTGATACGCATGTACTACCTTTTGTTCTTTCCTGTATTCTGTGATGATATAACCATACATTAGTAGGCGAACACTGAAAACATCAGCAGGCAGTGTTCTTCTAACATGGGAGTTTATCTG
Organism: Sebastes umbrosus; assembly: GCF_015220745.1. Lineage (NCBI taxonomy): Eukaryota > Metazoa > Chordata > Actinopteri > Perciformes > Sebastidae > Sebastes > Sebastes umbrosus. The sequence goes on from NC_051292.1 coordinate 4,639,650, forward strand.
TAAGATGATGGTGCCGCTGTGTTTTGGAGTCTGATTGGACAGAGATTGGCACGTTGACTAGTGGTACATGTTTAGCCAACCTGATCTCATGGGAAGGCGTATAAATAGCACGACATTTTAAGGACATTACGCGTGTCGTGATTATGCATTTTAGGCTTTTTTAACGTGTCATTTACTGCCACGTTGTCACCGTTCAACAGTTAGGTTTAGGCAACAAAACCACTTAGTTAGGTTTAGGAAAAAAATCATGATTGTGCTTAAAATAAGTAAGTAAAATACGTACGGAAACAACGTAACGTAAGTACGGAAAACACATCACTAACTGCAAAATAACTCCTGGGTTGAATGTCCTGTGTTTGTCTTTTCTCACTTTTTCACTTCGCTCTGAGCGTAGCATATTCAGTACAGACTACATGGCGTGAAATGGCACGCCAAAAGCAAGAAAGGGCGTTGATATTCTGCATGCAAAATGACTTACTTATGAATTGCCGTGCCATTCATACGCCATTTGGTGACACCGGGCTGGTTTAGCAACAAGAACTGTAGCGTTAAAAACTATCCATCTGTCCTCAGTAGATCTTAAGCACTAGCTCCATTCTAACAGCTTAGCACACAAGGTGTTGAGTGAGACTACAACAGACTCCAATTGGCAATAAAAATATCTTTTTTTTAGTATATGGAACTGTAGATTTGTAACGTTTAAAATCTCAGCTAATATCTCAGCTATCAAACCCGGTATAGTTGTTGTTTTGAAATGTAGTTCAGGCAGGAAACCACTAATTCTTCCAATACACAGTCATTTTGGCACTGTAATGTTTTGTTGCACATAGTTTCCCATTTATTTTAGAGTTATTGGGTCTTATTTTGAGCCGCTACAACTTCGTGTGTTCTCACTTTTAGAGCTAACGTTGCCTAACATAGTGTATGCCTCTCGGTCTCCATCTTTCCCATCATGCTCTTCTACTCTCCCCGGTGACCTTGTCAACCAACCCCCCCAAAAACCGATGTGTCCGTCTGCTTTGCCCCCACTCGACGACAACGTTAACGGTACATTAAAAAAAAATCCCTTCTGTACATAGAAAATATATACACTACCTTTTTGACTAGACTAACGACAACACGTTCACAAACTCCGTAGCGACGCTCTCTCTTTGTGTCACGTCTTTTTATTCTACTGAAACCCCGTGAAAGTGTGAGCGACGCAACATAAACGGCATGCGGTGGTCAAAGACTCCGAGGTGAGAAACTGCGCTCATTTTTCAGCTTTTTTTTTGTTGTTGTTGTTTTGTTTTTCTTCACAGCGGAGAGCGAAACGTGTGATATTAAAATCAATGAGAACAGATGAAGAGCGATCAGAGGAGTTGGAAATAGAGAAGGATAAGCGGAGAAAGAGATGGACTCGCGCTGAAGCAGCTTGTTGAGTCATGGCCATGGGACTCGCAGGTTGGTGCCCGCAAGGAATGTGCGTGTGTGTGCATGTGTGTGTGTGTGCGCGTAAAAGTGTGACAGATTGCTTTTGTGTCTGTGTGCTTACATCAAGTTGTGCATGTGAGAGTGTGTTTCTCTAAATCTGAACATCCATGTATACGTACATGTCTTTTTATGTGCTTATGTGTGTGTTTCTGTGTCAGAGTGAGGACTCGTACTGCAACAGTTCATACAGTAGGGGTCCGTCACGGTAGCGGATGCCCACGGCGGCCGGCGTTATGTACTGCAGGATGTTTATAGTCCTCCGCAGGCGCCTGTCTACGTAGTGGGCGTCCCACGCCGGGTAGCGTTTCCTGGGCATGTCGATCTTTATGAGCGGGCCCTCGGGCTTGGAGGTGATGGGCGCCGACCTCACCTGGAAGACGGGGAGACACGACTCGGCCACATCCTCTTCCGTCTCCGACTTGGTCATGTGTGCCGGGGTGGGCGGGGCGCTGGGCGGGGCCGACGGCGGGAGCGGGAGGCCCCAGAGCAGCTGGGCGCAGCAGGATGAGGCGGGGCTCGGCTGGAGGTGGGCGGTGGCCGGGTGCAGGAAGCCGTAGTACAGCAGCATGACCAGGACGCCGCCGGCGAACGTCAGGTAGACGCCGCACAGCGCTGGGACGGCGTAGGAGTCGGTCAGCACCGGGTCCCTGTAGGCGTACCTGCGGGATGGTGGCGACACAGGAGGTTCAAATCATGTGTCTGAACAAGGGCTGTCAAAGTTAACGCGACAGATTTACAGAGGTTGTAATGGGCTCCGTTTTCAAGCTAGAGTAAAGATACTGATATCATGTGAAACTACAAAACCTGATGAATCCATCGGTACCAACCATGTCATACTAGCTTGTAAGGAAGGAGGTTAAATAACGCTCCAAACTTACACTACATTTTGGCGAGGAAAAACTGCCATGGCATTTTCAAAGTGCCTTGACCTCTGACCTCAAGAAAATGAAATGCAAATGTTGGTGTGACTCACCACAGCCCGGTGAGGATGGTGTTCTCGGCCAACACCACGATGTAGTACGTCACCATCCTGTACCGCGTCCGTCCCTCCTTCACGTTAAACCAGCAGAAGATGTAGACGATGCCGACCACCATGTTGAACAGCACCTCCTCCCACTTGGACATGCAGAAGTCGGTGCCCCCGTGCACCACCCAGAAGGCCATGGCGCACCAGTGGACCACCACGAAGATGCCGAAGTAGATGTGGAAGAGGGAGGCGAAGAGGGCGAGCGAGAGGACGCGGGACGAGATGGTGAAGAGGCGCCAGAAGAGGTGCAGCAGCGCCCCGCGGTAGCTCATGCTGCGCTGGTCGTCGCGGGAGTCTCGCAGCAGCTTGTGGTAGGAGGCCAGAACCCAGGCGAGAGACAACAGCGAGCCCAGGGAGGAGATGCCTACAGAGGAGGGTGAATCAATCAGAACAAAGTGGAGGCTTCATGATTCGTGAAACAAAAAAGTACAATTATGAGTCAGTGGGGGTGTTATGTGTAACAATGTGAGCACATCCTTAAATAAGAAGCAGCCTGTGACACGACAGAAGCATTTGGTAATGACGCTTAATGGCATGAGTCTGAAATATAAAGTTATTTTTAATGTCCCAGCTGCTGTGTGCATCCACCCCCCTGTACTAGTCACATATTTGCATTGAAGGAGAAGGTGTCCCTAAACTCCAGAGTGATAGGGATGAATAACACCAGTGGGTGGCCGCCCAGATGATGCATTTCACGGATGAATAAAGAAGAGGAGGCTGATGGCTAGCACCTCCCCCGGACCGGACACCTTTTCTTTCTCGCACTACCTGAACAAAAAAAAAATCCAAGCGCAGCACCATCTGCAGCCACAAATTACTGAGCATGATGTGTGCAAATTGCTAATTACTGTTTGTGCAGCTGTTGATTTGTATGTGCTTTGTGGGCTACATGAAAACACGCCGTTATGTTTTTTGTAGATGTGGCAGGAAGTCGGTGGCGTTCATGTAGATGCGGTTTCCCTGGTTTCCACCTACACTGCAGCGTCTCGGCCCGGTTCTCCTGGATCATGATGCAGAGCTGCAGGACCAGCTGAGGCGCCGACTCCAGGAAGGTCTCCAGCAGCCGTAGCATGTTGACGTCTGCGTACTCGAACATCATGGCCCAGTACCAGCGCCGCTGGTGCTCCTTCTGCCGCCGCGACATGATGCCCAGGTACAGCGTCCTGATGTACCTGCCGAGGGGTCAGAGGTTAAATCGCTTATTAATAATAATACTTTTCTTTCTCACTAATTGTGTTCTGCCTGCTTGTAACTAAGACGTTCACTGATACTACTATTATCATTAATCCTTGATAAAATAATAATCTGATAATATAAATAAATAACATTCACAATAAAAAATAAAAGAATAAAAATCATATAAAAATAATATAAAAAAATTAAACTAAATAACTTTCAAAATAAAAATAAAAGAATAAAAATGATATACAAAAATAACATTAAGAAAATAAAAATAAATAAAACTCAGTAAAAATAAAAGAATAAAAATCATATAAAAATAACATAAAAAAATAAAAATAAATAACTTTCAAAGTAAAAATAAAAGAATAAAAATAAAATTAAAATTATAAATAAATAATATTCAAAATAAAAATAAAAGAATACAATTATATAAAAATAAAATTTAAAAAATCTACACTAGATATTCGAAAGAGAAACAGTGAGGATATCCCGTTCATGCCTCTACAGAGGACACCTGCACTTTATGAATTACAGCTAATGATCTTTCTATGGGAGCAATAACCCTAAATGATTTAACCATTCTTTTATCGATGGAGGCGCAGGGGAGTACCACGAGTGTATTATGGTCCTCTCGGTGGCAGTTAAACATGCAAATATGATTTTCTTGAGGGCTAACCTGGTGTGAAGTTACAAGTCAGATTATCAGATCGATTGTCAATTAATCGTTGCAGCTCTTTGCCAAACATTTGCTTTTCCTCATAATAGTTGAGAGTAACCTGAATATCTTTTGGTTTGGTATATTAGTTGGATAAAAAAAGCAATTTGAAGATGTTAAATGATAAATGATAGGGGCTATTTTCATTATTTACAGGAAAACAATCATTATTCATTAGTCAATGATGGAAATAGTCAATAGTTGAAGCCCAAATGGATCAGAGATGGATTAACAAACAATGAAATATCAGAAAGATCGTGTGAAAACAACACTCCAGTGACCTATAGCCCTGCTGAACGTGTACCATAATTATGTTTCATTACAGTCTGATCGTTGATAGAACCTCTTTATGAACAAACAGCGATGACAAGATCCATACTGTACATAGTGACTGGATTTCTAGATGTGGGAAACTACAGTACATGTGGGTGGGATGTAGGCAGTGATTTCAATTAAACTGCCTGAGGGCACTCACAGACTGTGTGTATATATATATATATATATATGTGTGTATGTGTGGGTGCATGTACGTATGTGTATGTGCGAATCTATGCAAATTCCCTGCCTGTGCGTTACTACTATACGGGTGTCATCGCGTGTGTGTATGCGCTCCTACATTATGCATGACTCTGCGTGTACGTCTATTACCGCCATCTGGATTGAAACATACCGAGCTTAATTCGCAAAACATAAATAATGCACCGTATATAGGAAAAATGCCGACATGTGCTTGTATGCACTCATATGTTGGACAGTCTGGCTTAATGCAGAAGAACGGGCACGAGGGCTGTCGATCGTGGGAGCGCTTCTGGCTAATTGATGATCTCGTGGCAGGAGGAGAGAACTCATCAAGACTTGGAAGACTTGGGTTTAGGAGCTCTCAAACTTGCCACAGATAGTCCTATCTCACTGATGGTTCCTATCTTTTGGAACGCCTCCCAACAAGCATATGGAGCTGCCCGTCTGCACACAGAGGACTCTCATGGCAACGTTCACCTTGCTTTCCTGATTGAAAGGTCAAGGGCGGCACCTATAAGGCACCACTCAATGCACAGGTTGGAGCGCAGCAGTGACTGGGGCTCAGATCAGACTCTTTTGTCTGGACCCGGGTTGCTGAAATCAGGAGACCTGGAGATACGTCCACTCGGAGGGAAACCCTGATGATCTGACACAGGGGGAAGTGACCTAGTAGAGCCAAATTGGTGGAACACCCTGACTTTTACTACACCCCAGCTTCGGCACCGCACTTTGGAGGACTATAGGACAAGAAATCGAGCCTGCAGGTGACATAGGAAGAGGAGCCACATCCATGTTTTCTGATCTAGGCAGCCCACAAACACTGACTGGGTTGTCTTATGTCACAGTTTGTGGGTTGGTTGACACTCCAGATACCCAGATGGATGTGAACAAGCACTGAAAAAGGGAGTTTTTCATGATTATTATGCCCCCTTTAAGCTCAGTCCATAGGGACATGGAGGGTCGCCGGTTCAAGTCCCCGCACGGACCAAGTAGGGCTGCACAATTATGGCCAAAATGATAATCTCAATTATTTATCACGATTATTCATAGACTGTAATGCACTTTCACGTTTAAACAAACAGAGCACTGCTTTACTCCCATGTTGTGCTACACACCTGCACGTCTTTGCATCAAAACAAGACTTAAAAGATAAGGTTCTTCTTCACCTGAATCCAGTAACAGAGAGCAGATTATCACCTAATTACCATGAAAACGTTGTTTGTCCTTGACTCAAGAACAATGAAGGATAAATAACCAGCATCATTTGTTTTGCTTTCTTTAAAAAAAAGATATCTGTAAACAGGAAGTCCCGGTATTTAGGTTCAGGTTAAGGATTACTGTGCAGCGTAGCAGGCGACCCTGACAACCACTTAATGCCTTAACATGGAGGGATGTGCTTTCAAACCATATGTGCCGAATACAGTAGATCTTCCACCCCTTCACTCTCACTCCTCCTCTCGCTCTCTTTTCTTTTCCCCTCCCCCCCGTTTACCCATTGTGTATGTGCAACCTCCTCCCCCATCCCTCCTTCTCCTACTCCACCTCTCCACAGCCTCTCCATCTCTAAGCGATCTGTCTCAATCAGGCCGTACCATTTCCTCAGCCACAAACATCCCCACTCCCTCCCCTTCTTCTCCTTCTTCCTCCTTCTCTCACTTCCTCCACGTTGGGAGAGTCCAATCTGCAGGGTTGAGGGGGTGATTACTGGGTGGGGTGCATGGAGGTAGATGAGGCGTTTGAGTGTGCATGTGATGGTTGATTTTTGAACCCTAAAACCACGGAGGGGTCGAAGTAGAGGAGCTGAGTCGCACAGCAGGGTGCAACCACGAACAAGTGCATCACTCTACTCTCCCTGGAGGCAAGTGGACACCATTAAGGAGTCTTCTTGGAGAGAGGGGTGGGTCTAACCACCCCTCTCTCTTACTATATACTACTGACAAACGCAGTATGCAGTGTACAGTACATACTGCATATTCCGTTCCTGAGTAGTATGCAGTATGCAACGGTTAAAGCAATGTATTTACAATCAATTGTGGAGCTTTTCAACTCCAAAAAAGGCAGATAAACACATGTTCCTGTTCATTTATAATGGACATTTGTGTTGTGATATTTAAACAAACTATCCGTCAACCAAGGCCTATGGAAAGGAGGCTGGGTCACAGGCGGACATAGGTCTTGGGGTTTGGGGTTTAACACATGCACAGTGTAACTAAAGCTGCGGTCGTGGCTCAATTTCGGCGATATGACACGTTGATGACGCGTAACCCAGCCTCCTTTCTATAGGCCTTGCCGTCAACAAGGAAATAAAAGCCTCTTGTCTACGAGACCGGTCTGTAGAGAGAGCTCAATCCAGCTCATAGCGGTCTGTGAGCGTGACCGCCCGGCTTGCTGGCGAGGTGAGGTAGCGACCCCAGCAGGCGCTATCTAGCTGTCACGACAGTTTGTGGAGCTTCTAAACTCTGCAAATGTTCGATTCGCCATCTTATATCGTAAAACTGTAAACATTCAAAATCTACGCTGTTGATTTCTCGCCTCAAAGTGAATTTAGTGATGAAATAGCTACGAAAAATGTATAAAAACGAGCAATTTTTGGCTGCTGTTGTTGTTGTAACCGTAGCCTGTAGCAGTCTAACGCTTTGCATTGTGGGATAAAGTAGGCAAGGTAGACTGGTCCGATGCATACTGGAGATTTTGCTGTTGTTCGCATACTGCATGCTACATTTTGGCCAAATCAGTACATACTACTAGTATAGTATGCAGTTTTCTAATACAGCCTATCCTTGCATAGAGGGCTAGGAGGCAAACTACTACTACTACTAACCCTACAACCACAGAGGGGCCGAAGCAGAGAGGAGTTGCTCAGCAGGGTGCAACAACGAACACGCACGCACATCACTCTACTCTCCCTGGAGGCAAGTGGAGAGAGAGAGAGGGAATGAGAGCATCCTTGCATGGAGGACTAGAAGGCACGCTAGCACACTCCTGCAACTACTACTACTACTACTTCTGTCAACGCTAAACACAAATATGTGAAATAAGCAGCACAGTTGCAATAGAAAGATGTGTGTGTAAGAGCAGAAAGGGTCCCTGTGTGTGTCTGTTTTTTTCCCGCCAGTGCTTTTATCACTACAATTATCACCTACCCTTGTCCAACTGTGTGTGTGTGTGTGAAACAGAGAGAGATTGAGAGAGAGAGAGAGTGAGGGGGAAATGTGTTGCCAGAAACGCAGATGCTTTCCCTCTTTGTACTCTCCATGCATGCTGACACTCATGGGAAGGGCCGTGACACCGTTTTTCCACTGGTCTCACACACACACACACATGCATGAGCCCACACCAAACGTGCACACACACAACTCAAAGTGATGGACGCCTGGCTGAGACGCTGTCCATGGTGCTGAAAATGCATTATAGTAGGCTTATTAGTGGATAGTTACAGCTATAAATTCTGCTCTTTTTGTACAGTATGAGTTGTTTTCATAACCCCCAAAAAAGAAAAGTTACACTCTGTGATAAAGTGGCATCACTTGTCTCTCTGGCTGTCTCTCCTAATAGTCTATCTGTCTGTCATCCCCAGATAGTAACTGGAGTGCTGGAGGGGGGTCACAGAGAGCATTTCCCTGTCCTCCTCCTCCTCTTCTTCATCCTCTCCTCCCTGTCAGAGTGAAGCAAGCTTTGCTTTTCTTCTAGCTTCATCGAGTAGACACGCCACTCACACGCTACCCATTACGCACATGAAGAGTGTGTGTGTGCCACTCTACCCATTACGCACATGAAGCGTGTGTGTGTGCCACTCTACCGATTACACATGAAGAGTGTGTGTGTGCCACTCTACCCATTACGCACATGAAGCGTGTGTGTGTGCCACTCTACCCATTACGCACATGAAGCGTGTGTGTGTGCCACTCTACCGATTACACATGAAGAGTGTGTGTGTGCCACTCTACCCATTACGCACATGAAGCGTGTGTGTGCCACTCTACCGATTACACATGAAGAGTGTGTGTGTGTGTGTGCCACTCTACTCATTATGCACATGTGCCACTCTACTCATTATGCACGTGTCACTCTACCCATTACGCATGAAGAGTGTGCCACTCTACCCATTACGCATGAAGAGTGTGCCACTCTACCCATTACGCACATGTGCCACTCTACCCATTACGCATGAAGAGAGTGTGTGTGCCACTCTACCCATTACGCATGAAGAGAGTGTGTGTGCCACTCTACCCATTACGCATGAAGAGAGTGTGTGTGCCACTCTACCCATTACGCATGAAGAGAGTGTGTGTGAGATGAAGGTTAGGATCATTGTTGTTTGTGCATCCCCTCTTACCTCCACACTTGCCCCAGCTGCAGGATGTGTATGATGGCCTGCCACAGCCAGATGGAGGCCAGCTGCAGGCGGTCCCTGCCGGGGTACAGACACCCCAGAGCCACTGCACCCCTCTTGGTCAGCCCCTCCACCTCCCCGAGCCCCCCTCCGGTGTAGTCCTGCACGAACCATCGGAAGCTCAGTATCTGCACCAGAACAGACGGGACCAGCACGAAGAAGAGAGTGAGGCCGAACCAGAGGTAGTCCTGCCTCTGGTAGTAGTCCAGCGCCAGGCACAGATCCGTGCCGACGTCCCAGAAGAAGACGAGGAGGGCGAGGATGATCCAGAGGCAGTCCAGCCACAGCTGCTCCCGGGGCGGGCAGTGAGTCTCCCGGATACCGAGACCTCCTCCTGGTCCGGTGGGCTGGGACAGGGATCCGAGGCAGGCGGAGCGGCAGCCCCAGTAGCAGGCGGAGGAGCGGCAGCACTGACAGATGTGGATGGCTGCAGAATCCAGCGGTTCCTCTGCGTCGACGTCGTACAGCTGTGCAAACCCTCCACCTCCTCCTCCGTAGCTGCCGTATCCAGCTTTGCAGCCGTCCGACTGTGCAGCCATGTCTCCCTTCCTGCAGCCCTCCTGCGAAACGCACGACAACCGCACCGTGCCACGTCACTTCCCAGATACCTGCTGCTGCTGTCCCCTTGCTGCTGCTGTGTCTCTTGTGTCGCCATCAGAGCGACGGCACCGGCTGCTCTCCTTCTTCTCCTCCTTCTCCTCCGGTTCCCGTTCTGGTCCAGCAGCTGCAGCCCTGCATCATCCCGGCAATGCACCGCGCGCGGTCATCTAGGGCGACGGGATGCTATGACGTAATGCATCTCCTCCTTGCTGTTCTTTAAGACGTGTGTGTGTGTGTGTGTGTGTGTGGGCGTGCACCATGCACCATGCACCTTGCACCGGACTCTCAAACTATTCCTGCAAAGAGAACCGGGAGGACCACCGACTCATCCCTCTCTTCGTGCCCGCTCTCCAGCTGCAGGTATCCGGCGTCCGCTGCAGCCTCTATCCGCTCCTCTCCGCAGCTCCAGCTCCTCTCTGCAGCTCCAGCTCTCTCTCTCTCTGCAGCTCCTCTGCTTCCCCACTCCTCACTTTCCCCTCTCTCCTCTCACTCCGCCCTCTACTGGAGAACAACCTCAACATCTGCACGCGGGCATGCGCACGCGCACGTGCATTCATATATATATATAAGGGGTCTTGCAATATACCCTGTATAGGAGGAGCAGGGTGATGGTTTTTCCAATGCTCCTATAAGAGGGAGGAAAAATGAGATTCCCACCGTCTGACATCCATCCCTCCATCATTCCCTCCAGTGGGCTGACTCAACATCTGCATGTGGGCATGCACACGTGCATTCATATGTATATATATATAAGGGGTCTTGCAATATACCTTGTATATAGGAGGAGCAGGGTGATGGTTTTCAACTGCTCCTATAAGACAGGGAGGAAAAATGAGATTCCCACCATCTGACATTCACCTCTCCATCATTCCCTCCAGTGGGCTGACTGCCATGTAGCTCTGCCAGCCTAATCATCCATAACATATGTGTGTGTTGCAGTGTGTGTGTGATCTCTGCTAGGGAGATGGAGAGGGGAGGATTTATAGGAATGGGAGAAACTGGGATGGACACTGTAAGGGAGTTAGAAAGCAGACTAGAGAGAGAGAGAGAGAGAGAGAGGGATGGATTTAGGAATTAGAGGAGGGATGTGAGAAAAGATGATTCAGGCTGCTGTAAGGGATGAAAAGATTGTCAGGGAAGAAAAGGGTGTGTCAGAGACAGAAGAGGGGAAAAAGACTCTTTTTTTGGAGGGATGAGTCACAAAGAGACGAGGAGATAGTGTAGGAGTCGGGGGAAGGAAATGAGTAAATAAGGTGGATGATGAAGGTCAGCAGGAGGAGGAGGAAAAATGAAAGAGTGATGCATTCAAAGGTTGGAGGAGGGATGGAGCAGAATGTAGAAAGAGATGTTTTTATCATATAGAAGTATTCTGCCATTCAGTGACTCCTCTTATAAAAAAATGCAATCAGACATGTCGTGGAAATTGAAGTGCAAACACGTGCAGAAATATGCAAGCACGCGCTGCATATCTCCATCAGCACACGCTCTCGGAAGCACGTTTCTTTTTTTTCCCTTGCAAAGCACTTGCACTTTCTCTCCCTTCTCTGTCCACTGGAGATTAGCCTCCCCTGTTGTCATGACGACCGTGGCCGTGCGTGGCTGAAGGACAGGGGAGAGGGAGTCGATGGTTGTGTATGAGCAAAGAGACAATGAGTGACATCAACACTGGAGTTATTCAGCTACAGCTCATAGTGTGGGTCTTTAACCCCCCACTGACACTTGGACTTAAGGCTAATTACACCAAATCCAAATAGATTCAAACTTTTCTCCTGTTTTGTTGCACAAATAAAGCTCTTGCTAAACAGTATTGGAAGGAAAACCTATGAATTAATACAAATAATGAACAATTATGGCATTTATTTATGAGCTAATATTCATTATAAGCCAAAATCAGAACTACGCAGATTTAGCGCCTGTCTCTTTAAGAACCCCCTCCCAAAAAGCACAGTCTTCTCTGATTGGACTGCCGTTTTAAAGTCTTGAGTTCGGCATTTTGGCCATCGCCATCTTGGTATTTGGTCGTCGTCATCTTTGTTTTCGGTCATCACCATCTTGGTTTTTGGCCGTCGTCATCTTGGTTTTTGGTTGTCGCTATCTTGGTATTTGGCCGTCGTCATCTTGGTTTTTGGTCATCACCATCTTGGTTTTTGGCCATCGCCATCTTGGTATTTGGTCGTCGTCATCTTGGTTTTTGGTCATCATCGTCTTGGTTTTTGGCCATCGCCATCTTGGTATTTGGTCATCGTCATCTTGGTTTTTGGTCATCACCATCTTGGTTTTTAGCCGTCACCATCTTGGTTTTTGGCCGTTGTCATCTTGGTTTTTGGCCATCGCCATCTTGGTATTTGGTCGTCGTCATCTTGGTTTTTGGTCATCGTCATCTTGGTTTTTGGCCGTCACCATCTTGGTTTTTGGTCGTCGTCATCTTGGTATTTGGTCGTCGTCATCTTGGTATTTGGTCATCGTCATCTTGGTTTTTGGTCGTCGTCATCTTGGTATTTGGTCGTCGTCATCTTGGTATTTGGTCATCGTCATCTTGGTTTTTGGTCGTCGTCATCTTGGTATTTGGTCGTCGTCATCTTGGTATTTGGTCATCGTCATCTTGGTTTTTGGCCGTTGTCATCTTGGTTTTTGGCCATCGCCATCTTGGTATTTGGTCATCGTCATCTTGGTTTTTGGTCGTTGTCATCTTGGTTTTTGGCCATCGCCATCTTGGTATTTGGTCATCGTCATCTTGGTTTTTGGTCGTCGTCATCTTGGTTTTTGGTCATCACCATCTTGGTTTTTAGCCGTCACCATCTTGGTTTTTGGCCGTTGTCATCTTGGTTTTTGGCCATCGCCATCTTGGTTTTTAGCCGTTGCATCTTGGTATTTGGCCGTCGTCATCTTGGTTTTTGGTCATCACCATCTTGGTTTCTGGCCGTCGGCATCTTGGTTTTTGTCCGTCGGCATCTTGGTATTTGGCTGTCAACATCTTGTTTTTTTGCAATCATAAGTGACACAAGAGGGTGGAGCTAAGTACAACCAAATGCTGAATAAGACATTTCTAGGCGACCAAAGAGGATTTAATTAATTTTCATGAATTAGCAAAAACGCTGCAGGACTTGAGATCAAATGCTTCCTGTGTGCTGATGATTTGGTCGTGCTGTTCAAGACAAAAATAGGCAGCAGCTCAGCAGTAAACCTCAAAAGATGGGACAATGATCTTGTTCTGAGATGATTGGAATCAGGGAGGCACAGAATGAGAGTTATAATCTGGCTGTGAATGACTGCGAGGACAGAGCGAGATAAGAACACCACGGATATGCGGAAATGTGCACATGTAGAGCTTTGTAAGGGCTTTCAGTTTGTTAACAAACCCTGCTGCATCCTGCTCCAGCTTTTCATCAATCAGAGACAAATTAGGAGAGAGGAAGCACTAACAATGAAAAACAAATACAACCAAAACACAAGGTTAACTGGAGCTTTCTTTGGCTCCCAGTAGAGATCCCACAGTTGAAGATAATGTGAGCTCAGTAGGGAGGATAACTGGAGAGGACACTGACTAATCCTGACAGCTAAATAGAGTCTGGGAAAGGCATTCAGGTCCAGTAGTAATTCCACTATGGGAAATGTGTTTACAAAAGTAATTTTCCCTCCATGTTTTTCTTTTCTTCATTATTTTTGCAGATTGCAAACATATGGCTGCCTCTTCTCTCCCTGAAGCCTGAAGAATAGATGATAAAACCTTCTATTGGGTGTAGTAGGCCCCTATTGACCCACATCTATGGTGCGTATAGCGACTGATAATGCCTATTTAATAGCCTGACAACAGTCTAATCGGCTGTGAACCCGATTCAACTGTTACCAGCTCATTAAATGTGCGTTATCTTCCACGACGGCTTTCTCTCTTGGTTTTTGGCCGTCGTCATCTTGGTTTTTGGTCATCACCATCTTGGTATTTGGCCGTTGCCATCTTGGTTTTTGGTTGTCGCCAACTTGGTATTTGGCCGTCACAATCTTGGTTTTTGGTCGTCACCATCTTTGTTTTTGGTCGTCACCATCTTGGTTTCTGGCCTTCGCCATCTTTTGTCGTTTCACACTATCTCTACTACAGCGCCTGACTTCCGCTTTTACTCCTGTTATAGTTACTACGGCCGCTAGAGATCACTGTCGTCTTCTTTTATTCCTTCTTTCGGTGGTCAACCATGTGAATCAATGATAAAACCCCACAAGTAGGTGTAGCAGGCCCCTACTGACCCATATCTATGAGGCTTATAACCACTGATAATGCCCATTTAATAGCCTGATAACAGTCTAACCTGCTGGTACAGCAAGGCTATTTTTCTGCTGCAAACATACATTGCATCTGCCTCTTCACCATCTGTTTGTGACCGTTTATTTGGTCTTATATGTATCTTACTGATATTGGTTGATCATTTATCTTTAAAATCCTTTATGACACTTCTGTATCGCTTCACCCTCGCTTTGACTAAGTTACCACACAGCCCTACGCACAGCTCTGGTGTTGGACTGACTCAGACAGGTTAACACCAAACTGTGCTTCAGATGTCTGATATTAATAATCAGCGTGAGCCAGTAATGAGTAATACACATGCATCACAGTTTCAGACCTTTACAGCGTACATGAAATTCATTTTACGTGTTAAAAAAGAGAGAGTGGAAGACAGGAGTGTGAGGAGAAATAATATTAGTCTTTTCTTTGTTGAGGGAATGAGAAAAATGTCCCCGCCGCTGTGTCACTGACAGCAATTAGCCGCCTTGTTATGACAGACAGTAGTGGGAGTTTGGAGGAGTGAGGCACGCTGCAGCAAACAGTTTGACTGGGAAAGCGACGAAATGTATTAGACGCCACAATCTGCTGGGGTGTAAATATTTTCTCACTGCCGAGAATCAGTTGGATCCTTTGTACACTCTACAATAAATGTTTGTTTGAGAATGACGGAGCAATATTTCACTCTTGTTTCCCATAAAATAGTTGCAAGAATGACTCCGGCATGTGTTGGTGTTGGTGTGCGGCAGAGAGACACATACTTCCTTTCACTCCTCGGTCTCAAAGGTCCTTAAGTGAACTTTGTCACTACAGATAGAGCCGAGCACTTTCGTGGTTTTCATTTCAAATCCCCGTCACTGACAAAAAGGAAACGGGCCACACAGAGGGACGTTTGTTGTGACAAACTGCTTTTGACAGAAAAGGACAGACTCATGCACGATGGCGGGATCAGACTGGACTTGCAGTCTCTCAGCTATGCGTGAATGGGAGGTAAGTTTTAGGAATAGTTTGGCATTTTTTCAATCTTCTTATCTAATGCTCAGCAAGAAAGCAAAAAAATATATGGCCCAAAAATGAAATCAACTGCTGAGAAAGAAAGTATTTTAATATGTAGTTTCAATTTAATTTAATTTAATTTAATTTATTTTAATTTATTTTAATTTAATTTAATTTAATTTAATTTAATTTAATTTAATTTAATATAATTTAATTTAATTTAATTTAATTTAATTTAATTTAATTTAATTTAATTATCTTTGGATTGGCTGGTAGGACAGAGTGTTTGAATGCAGCACATGCATTGAATTATTCTTAAAATTTATATTTTATGTTCCTCAGTCCGCAGATTATGAGCCGTCACTTCCTGTTTCAGAGAAGTCCAACCCCCTGACGCGTGACATCGACCGGGCTTCAGCCAATAGTATTGTGAGGATGTTACAGGCCTGTGACGCCCAGATGTTTCAGGAAGAGACAGGAGCCACCTACCAGGTATACAGGTGTTTCATAAACAATGAGTAGCTTATGACAAAACTTTATTCTGAATTTTTGTTTTTTATGTCCTTTTTAGAGGCTTTTGAGTGAACAAGTGGTGGAGACATTGATGGAGGTTGCTCAGAAGGTGGAGCTCATTCTCAAGGTATCTTCTCTCTGTCTGTCTGTCTGTATATCTGTTGGTCAGTCATGTATGTTGTTAAAGTCTTCTGTTTCTTTAACAGGATCCTCAGGACAGCCTGGTTGTACTGAGTGGTTGTGGGACTTCTGGTCGACTGGCTTTCCTCATCTCGGTAAAAGCTGTTCTCAAATGTGATTTAGCAAACTGCACACCAGGAATACAGGAAACAAACAAAGTGATAAAGCAATACAGAGCAAGCCAGACCATGCCAGTAATATTAGCTTAATGACACTTAATGAAATCATTTGATCAAATCTAATTTGTTTTTTGGAAGAAACATCCTGTGTTGTGTTTGTGTGTTTTGTTAGTCAGCTTTCAACAGAGCGCTGAGGGAGCTCAACCAGAGTTCAGTTTATTCCTACATCATAGCAGGAGGAGACAGGTATGTTGAGGTTTATACATAACCATCATTACATTGTGAAACACTGTATTTATATTGACATGTTTTAGCTAATGTTAGGTGTGTTTTATGGCTAATGAATTCAGCTTTTCATCAGCTTTATATATGTTTATAAATCAAATAATCTTCCTCAGAGCGCTGCTATCCTCCCAAGAAGCTCCTGAAGATGACCCCAAACAGGGCATGCTCAGTCTGAAGAAGGTCAGGGACACAGACAGAGTATAAATGTGGTACTTTTTTTTGTGCAGAACTCTAACATTTGACCAATGCATGTTTTTGCCGTCCTGCAGGTCTGTGAGGGAAAGAAGCGTGTCTTGTTCATCGGCATTTCCTGTGGATTATCTGTAAGTCACTGACTGTAATTGGCCAGAATCTGAATTGTGTTGGACAGGAAGTTTGCAAACTTTCAGCTAACTTACGCTAGTTTGTGTGCATGTGATTTCTTGCTGCGTAGGCTCCATTTGTTGCAGGTCAGCTGGACTTCTGCCTGCAGCACCCTGAGGTCTTCACTCCTGTACTGGTTGGCTTCAATCCTACACATCAGGCCAGGTGTGTTTCACTCTTATTCCATTAATATTTCAAGAAAATAATGGAAAATTAGGGGTAATTTTGTATGAAATGTCCACTTTGTGTCAGGGATGAGTCCATTCCAGGCTGCACGTTCACTTTTCGCAGTGTGGCGCTAAAGATGCAGGAGCTCGCCAAAAGCCAAAAGGCCTTCCTCATCAACCCAGCAGTCGGGGTAAGTACTTCTACTCTCGTTTGACTCAAGAGAGCAGCGTGTCTGTACTTTGTCCAGTGACTCTGTGTTTGAATGTGTTCAGCCAGAAGCTATCAGCGGCTCCTCCAGGATGAAAGGAGGCAGCGCCACTAAGATTATCCTGGAGGTCGTCCTGTCGGCTGCTCATGCCTCCACCTTCACAAACACACCCATCACTTACAAGTAAGCAGAACACTGAAGAGCTTGCTAAGTGAGCTGCATCTGCAGTTTCATATATATAATATATATATATATAAATATATATTGGTGTACTTGATGTACTTATTCAAACATCTGGCTCTAATATTATAACAAAACACTATTGGTCATCTAGTCTCCAACTCGGCTCCCAAAGGTGCAACACGCAGCTTCCTAAGTGCTTCTCTGTGTCGACAGCCGATACTCTCTAACAGCCACCTGACAAACCTGCATGAAGCCTCCTGGACATGCTTTTCACATTAGTAGTGACATTTAGGAATGTCAGCGCAGTACAGTCACATGTATCAGACATACACGCCATTAGTGATAATGTTAAAGGGATAGTTCAGGTGTTTTTGAAGTGGGGTTGTATGAGGTACTTATCCATAGTCAGTGTATTATCTACAGTAGATGACGGTCGGCACGCCTCCAGTTTGGAGAAACAGACAGGAGTACCAGCACGGGAGCAAAGTAATGTACTGCTGTGGATGGGGGCAGCAGCAAAATGTATTTTAGACACCTAAAAGAATCAATATCAGTTTAAGTGTACTCTAAATTTAGAATACTTTACTTGCCATGAGACAGCTATACAGTCTATATTTACGACTGGGAACTGAAGCCCTTAAATATGCTCTCGCCAAAGCCACTAGACTCCATTGACAAAAGCAGTAATTTTCAACACGTTCTCATCCGAACTCGTCACATACCACCCCTTGGCGTCATTTTATTTTTGGCATCGAAACCACTATAGTTAGGTTTAGGGAAGAACTACATGGTTGGGCACAAAACTACTATGTCTGTACAGTGAAAATGACACTGAACCTTGTGAATGAGGGACACGAACGAACAGCTGATTGTAACGTGACGCATGGGACAACAACAACGGTCTCCTGGATGACCCCTCCCGCCCGCCACGTGTGTGTCTTTTCGCTCTTTAAACTACGTCACCACGTTACTGTTGCCGCGGATAAGTTTACATTGTAGTAAGGAACGCTTTTCATTCATTTCATGCTAAACCAAAGCTAATATGTCTATAATGCATTTTCATTGTGCATTGCTGACCTCTAGAGGTCATTGTTGGTGTACATGCAAGGACATTTAATGGAAATAAATTAACATTTTATGTAGTTTATAACATGCACATTTGAATACCGTCATGACTATTTGTCTAAACACCTGAATGTGTAGCAGATGTCTCTAAAGTGTGTTTCTTTCCAACAGGGGCATTCTGCAGCACATGAGAGCGTACAAGAAAACTCTGGATATCACTTACGCTCAGACGGAGGGGATAAGCGCTCTGTTGGAAGCAGCTGGACAGAGGTGGAACATCCTGTTTTACACCTGTCACTGTAACCTTGAGTTTTAGATAACAAGGCAAACAGAGCAGCATCCTGGCTCATCAAACATTGAAATAAAAATGACTAAAAAGACAAAAAAATCAATGAATTTTATTTGTTGGTGGTTTCAAGGTGGAAAAGCATCTGACTCTCTCCATTGAAACCCACAATAATGGCATTTTGCATGGTGGATTAGCTGTTTCTAAAGCCTCCAGCGGTGGAGAAAACTCTGATCTACAATACTGGCAGCCCACACAGATGCAATATGAGCCTCTTCTCTCATTAAACAGACAAAAAGATGCAAAAGCTCTTTGTTGTTTTGACATATTTGGATCTACCTGCTCCTGTGTTCTAGTTTGCGGCGTGGCGGGCGTGTGTGTTACCTGGGCTGGGGCTCCCTGGCCACCCTGGGCCTCATCGACGCCAGCGAGTGCGTCCCCACATTCGGCGCAGGTGAGACAAACGTGATGCTCTCATTAGCAGCAAAACAGCACGGCTTAATTTGCACCTCAATTAACACTTTTTCTAGGTGATTACATTGTGCAAAAATCACGCATAAAGGTGTGAATACACTAGAACAATCTGTGGTTAATGATCAGATTTGCATTTTAACCAGATTTGCTGTTACATTTGCATGACATATATCCTTTGTCTGTGTGTGTGTTTGAGACTACGAAGATGTTCGGGGCTTCATCAGTGGAGGATACAGAGAGTTGAGCAACAATGAGGGTCCACTGGTATGTGAAGGGAAACAATGAACATCTATTTAAATATTATAGAATTAATGAAGTAATTATTGCAAACGAAGAACAATGAATGTGACACAGTAGTGCCGTCAGTACCAGCTGACTCCAAACATGGAGGTGTCTGTTCCGGCTCGCCTGGGTTTTTATTAAACAAGTCTGAGAAATCCTCACACGGCCTTACAAAGTATTAAAATGTCTGAAATCCAGTCAAATCCAATTAAAATGAAATCTAGCTCTTATTTCGCACCGTGTAATGACACATCTGTCTCAGCTGTGTCTGACTTGTAGATTAACCCGAAGCAGGATTAGTATGAAATACGTCCTACTGTACCTGCTTTATGAAACCTAGAAGGATATTAAGTCTGTTAATCTGCTTCAGTTTTTTTAATTACACTGCTGGGTGGTCTTCGTTCAGTCAAAGGCTACTACTTGAATTTGCTTTGTTTTTTTAATTTGCATTTGCTATTCATATCCACTTTGTAGAGAATAAATGTATTTAGTATATTTAATAATTTTTGAGGTTCATACTTGTATTTTGGGTTTCTACTTGAACATGTTTAATATGGAGGATGAAACCTGCCAAAATAAAAAAATAAATGAATAAATGAACAAATGACTTGATAAATAAATGTGTCATTAAATGTAGCAGAAATAATATTAAAAATAAATATAGCCATTAATTAATTGATAAAATGTGACATACATTTATATTTGTTTTAATTTGCTTCGTTATTTATTTATTTTTGTATTAATTCCATATTTATTTACTCTTCTGTTTCATTTTCCCTTTTATTTATTTATGTATTTATTAATTTATTTTTGCATTTACTTTTTATTTGTTCATTTATTTTTTTATTAATTTATTTATTCTTGCATTCATTTTTTATTTATTTTATATTAATTTTTAAATTGATGTATTATATTATTTCTGCAAGATTTTCCTTTTGCATTTCATCCCTTATTTATTTCCCAAAACTTATTTATGTCTGTATTTTTTTCTTTATACATTTCTTTATGCATTTCTGCCTCATTATGCAAATTAAGGGGCTGTCACTCAACGTGTATCATGGGGTCGGAGCAATTTATGTCATATTTTATCAGTTAATTAATGGTTTTATTTTTTATATTATTTTTGTTATATTTAATGACATATTTATTTATTTATCGAGTCATTTATTTATTCACTTATTTTTGTCTCCTTTAAACATTCATGATTGAAGAAGCGACAATCAAAGATAAAGTTAAACACAGGAAGTAACAACTACTACACAAAAAAACTACTGTGCATGTTGCAAAAATACATGGTGTATTACTTTAAGGAGGTTTTTGAACATATCATGTTTTCTTTTCTCTAGGGTCCAGACCTTTGCATCGCACATGAGGATTTTTTGCATCTAGTTCTGCCCTCCCTAAACGACCAGGATATCGTTCTTCTTATCTACACACACTCTGGTAAGACAGCTTTTTTTAATATTTGGATTGTGTCCAAATCAACTCGTGTGTCTTGACGGTTTCTCTCCACAGATGATGTCAGTGAAGTGGCGAAGCTGGCGCGCAGAGTGAGAGAGAAGATGTCAAACCTCCACGCCGTTTATCATCGGGTTGATGGAGACACTGCAGCTGCTGCACAACAAGTATCTATCTATCCATCCATCCATCCATCCATCAATCCATCTATCTATCTAATAAAGTCTGCATTGTTTTTTTGCAGGATGACATCGATAAGCTGTGTTTATCCTCACTAAAAATCACTTGGCCACCACCTGCTTCAGGGAGCTTACCACCCATGGTACAGCAGCACACACACATTGATTCAGTGACTCATCGGAGCATGATAAATAACTGTTTTGCCTCATTTACTTTTTCTGTGTCTCCCTCCCTCCTTTAAACAGATCATTTTCTGTAAAACTAATTTAGCCTTTATTGATTTTCAGTTTTTCTTGTATTCTATAGGTCTTATTTTAGATGACAGCTTTTTTTTTTTTTTTAAATGTTTGCATCGTTTCCTTCCAGTCTAGCTTATGTAAATGTAGAGACAAAATCAATTCCGCCTCTCTCTCGGCAGTGGGAGCTGTCCACTAAGCTGCTGCTGAACGCCGTGAGCACCGGAGCTCACGTCTTAAAGGGAAAGATTTACCAGAACCACATGATGGACGTGCAGGTCACCAACAGCAAGCTCTACTGCAGAGCCACACGTTTACTCCAGGTATATAAAAGGTTTTTACAGACAAGACAGAGCCACAAGATAATAATGCAGGACATGTCTCAGTTGATATTGTACTTTAGTGGTGCAAATTCCCAACAAATTAGCAATCAATCCCTGACAGAAGAATCAGTAGATTTACAGTAAACACTAAGTGAAGCTGTCCACTTCTCCTTCCAGAAGCTGTCTGGTTGTCCTGAGTCCCAGTGTGAGGAAGCTCTCCTGAAGGCCGTCTACCGAGTAGACGAGCTGACAGTGGACATCACATCCTCTGACGTCAACACGCACACACATACTGCCAGAAACACCACCAAGGTGAGGAGGCAGCACGGTACATAAAGTCCTAGAGGGATGTATGGATGGATGGTGGCTGGCTATATTACAGTATATTATCTGTGTGTGTAGGTGGTCCCTCTGGCTTTGGTCTGTTTGCTGACTGGTCGCTCTCTCACGGAGGCGGAGACTCATTTGGAGCAACAGCCAATCATAAGGGAGGCGGTGGAGGCCTGTCTGTCACTACATTCATGTATTTAATCAATTTCCCCTCTACAGAGAGAGAGGTGATGGGTCAGCAAATTAACTGATTTCTACTATATTTAGTGTAATTAGTCAAAGTTGAGTCAAAGGTTTATTGGTTCTTGTTTTGATTATGAGCTAATATTCATTATAAGCCAAAATCAGATGGCGACAGTTTGGATTTTCTCACCTGCACCTGGAGGCCTTAAAGGAGACATATCATGCTCATTTTCAAATTCATATTTGTATTTGGGGTTTCTACTAGAACAGTTTACATGCTTTAATGATAAAAAAAAAACATTATTTATCTCATACTGTCTGTCTGAATATATCTGTATCCACCCTCTGTCTGAAACGCTCCGTTTTAGCGACTGTCTCTTTAAGACCCCCCTTCCCGGAAAAGCCAAGTCTGCTCTGATTGGCTGGCGAGAAAGATATGGTACACCCATAGACTGTATATAAGAAGTGGACATAGTCACCGTGATGTCACCAATTGGTTTGTGGACTGTCGTTTTGGCCGTCGTCATCTTGGTTTTTGACTAGGAGTTGTCCATGTTTTCGTCGATTAACTTTAACCCTTTCACAGTGTGTTTTCAGTTCATGACAGTTAATTATAACCTTTTCGGCTTCAAAACAACAGTCCACAAACCAAATGGGTGACGTCCCGGTGACAACGTCCACTTCTTATATACAGTCTATGGTAGGCCCTCCACATACTCAAATGTATGCACACATGATATGGCTCCTTTAAATGCAACACCATGTTATAACACTAAGGGGCAGACTTGAGTCAAGGCTCTCAAAAACCTGCAAATGTCTTGTCAATTTGTACTGTTCTTAGAAGAGACACTGTTTTGAAATATGTAGGTATAAGATGAACATTTAATTAAATGCTTTCCTGATGTAATACAGTATATTGCATAACTGAATTATGTAAAAAAAAGAAGTCTATAATAGATACTGGGATTATGTTTGATGCTTCATTGACATGTTCAACCTGTGTGACAGTTTTCTGCAGGTAGAGGCTCTATCATACCGGTCCATGTGATGTAAGCCAACCTCAATCCCTCTGTGGCTCAACACACACACACACAGGTACTGGATTAGCGTGACGTGAGTGTATCTTGAGAGCGGCTGAGCAGCTTTGGGAACCTTTGGAGCAGAGCCAAATGCAGTATAGGGAAGAGCACAGAGCAAAGGAAGGTAAAGCGCACATTAGATCTGGATCAGAAAGCATTATTCTCGGTGTTTATACAATACAAGGACGGCCTCTGTACTCAGTGAACTCAGTGAATTCACATGTAGCGCTCCAGTTTAGAAAAACATGAGAATCTTCCTGTGCATTTATTTTATTTATATGAAGATTATTACATTCATTTTGCTCTAGGTACATGATGTTCACTTGGTGATGTCACAGACTGATGGACGGCCAAATAGACCAATAACAGCATAGGCACACACACACACACACACACACACTCTCTTGGTACCACAAACAGGAGGATTTCTATCAATCTAAGCAATAAGAAATAGATGTTTCGCCTCGTTCACACACAGAATATCTCTGCTCTAAAAGTACAAGTTGAGCCCAGCTCACTCGGCTTGGGGTTAAACGAGAGAAAATACTCCTTAGGGGTCTTAAAAAGTATGTTTTCCAGCATTTTAAACGGCAGTTTCGATCCAGTCCAGCCTCTTTAACAGGCTCTGATTCTGCTGGAGAGAGAGAGAGGACGTCAGGAAACAAAAGACACTTCCTCGTAATCTCCCCCCCCCCTCTGTTCCTGTCGATCTACCTTCATATAACCATGGATACAGTAAGGCATCAGTAACACGCTTCACGGCTGGTTATGCAAACCCCACCTGAATCTACAGCATGTAACACACACCTAAGGAATTCTTTTTTTATAAGCAGCAGAGAAGGGTTTACGTCAATCTGAAAATCAGATGTTCATGTAAATGATCACAGTAATTGGACTAGATAAATATAATGAGGTACGGTCGCTAAAGTTTACACAATAGCATGTTTAAAGGGGAAAACACATTATTATATTCAAACATGATACAATAAAGCTACTGAAATACAGTTTGTGATTTAGAATAATAAAAAATTAACAGGCAATTAACGTCTAACATGTCTCCGAGGTATATTAATGGCTATATGATTGGATAAATCATTAAACCTGTGGTCCACTGAACACACAACTTGAGTTCACATAACACACCCATGGGTGCCAAAAATGTATTTTTTTTGTTTTTAAAAAATATTATTCATACACATTGAATATAGAAATAGACATATCCCTTTCGTACATACATTTAACATAAAAAATATATATAATTCGTATAATTAAATAGGATAAGGTGGTGGTCTCAAGTGTCGAGATTCTACACCGGATCTGGAGTGATAAAGTGCTTCAAGTGTTTTTTGGTTGCAGTGTTTTTTAATCTACTACCCGTGTAGTCACTGAGGGTTTATGGGAGTCTGTGACGAGTTAAAAGTCTTCCACGTCGGCGTCACTCTCTTTGGGTTTGCGGCATTTCACCCTTCCTGGCGAGCGGCTCCTCCTCTGGCCCGCACCGCCACCATTAGCCATTTTGGGCACTTCTATGGAGTTTAAAGTTTTAGCGGGTGACTCCGTGTCGACGTCCTCTAAAGAGCCGGGCTGGCTCTCCACAGAGGTCTTGGTGAACTGACGGAGGAGGGCATCATCGTCCGTTTTGTTCACCTTTTCTTCCTCAGGCTTGAAATCTTCAACAACATCAACACCCTCTATCTCCTCCTCGTCTCCTGCGGCTCCCTCGCGTCCTGATTCGTCGGGGCTGGTGTCGCTCGGCCGTTTGCCGTCGGTGTCTGAGTCTTCGGCGTCGGCCTCCTCTCCCTCGGTCCCAGTCACCCCCTGAGTCAAACAAGATAACAGTAAATTATCTCTGAGCAGTTTTAATGACTAAATTGGGCAGCTAAGTGTCAGTAATTACAGCTAGTTACAGTAATAGTTGGTATTAAAAATAGGGTCAGTTAATGAGTTCAGAGAGGCTAAAGTAAGTAAGTGAATGAAGGTTTTTACAGAACAGTTTGCGGCTGACGATAACAGTAGACGTCCATCAGATGAAGTGTCGTGTTGCTGCCGAACAAAACAGATTTGTTCAATCTGTCTAATTGGATAGCCAGATTATCTTTTCCCACAGGCTTAGAATTAGTGTCCAGGCTGCAGCGGGTCAGATTCCTCTTTAAGGTGCGGTAGATGTTCAGGCACTCGGTGGTGTTTTAAAATAGGTGGCGGTGCTCAAATTGGTGGTATTCATAACTAGAATGTCAGTTCAGGAGTTCAGGTGTGCAGGAACGGTCACAAAATAGTTGTTGCATCCGTTAGCAGACCATGCAGCCATTAAACATCCTGATTAAAAATACTTATAGTACTAGTGTAAAATAGGTAAATAAATGTCATTACATTTAATTTAGTCTATAAGTTGTTGGAAATTGGTTCCTGGTTGGTTAATATAAAAATATAAAATGTTTAATATCCACATAAAATATGAATAATATGACCACAACTGTGTTATATTATCAATCAATCATTATCTGTCTATACACCAGATGCAAATGCTTCACAAATGTCACTTAAAATGTCCTTTTATAAGATAAGATAAGATAAGATGGACCTTTATTAATCCCCGGAGGGAAATTCAGGTGTCAAAGCAGCAACATCAGCAAACAGAGTGAATCACAGGAGAGGTAAAGGTATACAAAAATTATAAAGACAATAATAGAGATATAAAATTATTATTTATAAATTTATTTATCTGCTTAAAACTACATTATAATATGTTTTATTAAGTTTATATATTACTTTTACTACTTTCTTTATAGCAGACCGTTGCTATGACTAACAGGTCGTTGCTATGGATGCAGTTCCGATATCTGACTATTTTTTTTAGCCCAAGCAAAAAAATATTTTGTTAAATCAATAAAATAATTTCAAAAGGTCATTTGATTCATCTTACCTGTGCTGAGGCTTTTTCCTCCTCTGATGCCGCCCCTCCCTGCTCTTCACTCTCTCCTCCCGTTTCGCCTTCAACCCCGTCATCTTCATCCTCGGCCTCTGCCGAGGTGCTGACGTTTCCCTCCGCCATTTCCTCCACCGGCGTGGACTCTTCTTCATTTTTTTCAGCACCGTCATCCTCCGTTTCCCCAGATGCTTCTTCTTCTCCGCTCTCCCTGCCTGTCGCTTCTTCTTCTTCTTCTTCTTCCTTGAATTCACACACCTCACACTCTTCCTCCTCTGCCTCCACTTCTTCCTCACCCTCGCCATTTTCAGTGGTCTCTCCTTCACCTGCTTTTACCTCTTTTACTGTCTCCTTGTCATTCTTCTCCTCCTCCCCTGTTCCTGTCTCCTCCTCTTCCTCCCCTGTTCTCTCTCCATCATCTCCTGTCTCATCCTCACCTGGGTTGTCGCTAGTTTCCTCAGCATCCTCTCCTGCTGTTTCCTCATCGCCCTCTTCATTTCTAGCACACTGGCACTCTGCCTCTTCCTCTTCCTCCCCATTTTCTGATGTGTCCTCTTCCCCAGCTTCCTCACCACCTGTTTCTCCCTCTTCCTGCTCTTCATCACCTGCACTACTTTCCTCCTTGTCAGCCTCTACCTCCTCCACTTCTCCAACCTCATCACCATCTTCTTCTTTTCCTATATCCTCATCTTCCTCTGGGATTGTCTCCTCTAAAACAACATCAGCTTTGATATCCTCTTTAGTTTCCTCCTCCTCCTCCTCTTCCTCCTCCTCCTCCTCCTCCTCCTCCTCATGCACTACCTCTAAACTCCTCGCCTCATTGTCTGTGACCTCGCTTTCACTTTCCGTCTCCGCAGGTTGTGTCACCGGTGAAGGTGATGGCACCGGCGCAGGCGATGGCGCAGGTGATGGCGCAGGCGATGGGCTTTTCTTCAGCTGCAAAATCTTAAGGAGGTCGAACTCCATCATCACTGGTGCTTCGGATGCTGCTGGGTTCACTTTGAGAGGCCGGGCGGCCATTTTCTTGAGGACACAAGCATCGCAGGGGCAGTACTCATCGTCACTTCGCTGGTCGCTGAACTCGCCTGTCAACTCTCCATCGCTCAGGGCCTCGGCAGTTTTCACTGACTGGATCTTCATGACCTGAAAAATAAATCAAACATGATCTTTCTGCCTTTCAAGCAGCAGTATCTTGATGCAAAGAGAATTTAGTGGTATTACCTTCAATATTCGACGCCTCTTCTCCGTCATGGTGGACTCCCTGGAGAGGTTCGATCTTTGCGGCGGCCGGGGCAACCTCCCCCCTCTGCCGGCGCGACCCTGAATCTTCCGCACCTCGCGCTCGATGCTGCTCTCGATGCGTTTGCTCACTTCGTCCTTCAGCTCGCAGATCATGGTGTCCAGGATGACGCTGTCGTCCAGGTCCCAACGAACTTTGAACTCCGCCATGGCGCTAATGTAGTGGTTCATGAACTGTTTCTCCAGCTTCTTCAGAAGGTGCAGGACCCACACCGGATCAGGGTCTTGGGATTGTCTTTTTGACAAAGGTGCTCGCAGGACAGTCGGGGGCGTTCCTGAGCTGGAGTCCTCCAGCGTATCTTCGTTATCGGTGGGGGATTTGGAGCTGTCGTTAGGAGAGCTCTCGGTGGCCTTTGGGCTGTCCAGACTTGGAGGGATTGTACTTTGCTCTTCACTCTGTGCCGGTTCCTCTGCTCCATCTGTCTCCTCTGGTTCCTTGTGTCCTGCCTCTGCATTTCCTTCCTCCTCCTCCTCTCTTACAACCTTCTCCGCTCCCTCATCCTCATGTAAAGAGGTCTCTTTTGTTTTGTTTTGCGTCTTTTCATCTCCACCTTGATTTTCGTTCTCCTTCCCTGATCCGCCAGAGCCACTGCTCATACCCACCCCAGATGAGGACCTCGGTGGACTCACTTGCTCTTTGCCAACGTCCTTGGTCTCCTTGGCCTCAATGTTCCTGGGTTCGGTGTGCCAGAGAGACTGAAGGATGGCCATAATGTCCTCATACCGCCGGTCCTTCTGTTGGTCAAGACTCACTGCAGGCTCTATGAGCTGGAGCTGGGTCAAACAGTCCAAGAGCCCCCTGGCTGATGTGCTCAGTCTACGACCATAAACTGGAGACACCTACAGAAGACGGCAGAGAATACAGATTACATTACATACATAAATTAAACTTGCATTCATACAATCCATTCTATATCATCGTAAATTCATGCAGTATTATGTTAAGTGCCTTAGGCTTGGGCAGGCTTACCTCAGGCATGCTCTGACATCGACTCAGAGAAGAGCTCAGAAGAACTTTCATCACTGCAGTTGAAGAATGCAAGCTCCTGGGCAGAGAGTCGACGCTCAACATCATAGCGTTGGGGCGAGCCTCCACTGCATCGCCTGGAGCTGGATCTGGACTCTGCTCCACTTCTGCTGCATCACATTCAGCATCCTCCTCTTTCTCTTTTTCCTCTTCAGCCTCAACTTTCTCCTCCTCAGGACCTTCCTCCTCATTTGCTACCTCCTCTCCAGGTTTCTCTTCCACCACCTGCTCCTCCTCATTCGGCTCATCGCCGAGTGCCAGCATGCTGCTGTTAGCGGGAATGCTCCGCAGCCAGTCACTGACGACCTCGTTGGGGGAAGCGTTGGGCAGACAGGCAGGCGACAGTTCCAGCTCCTCCTGATCCGTCTGGTTCCTCTGACACTTTTTACTCCTAGACTTGTCGCTGGTTTTACTGCCCTTCGACTGTCGGCTGTGTGACCGTGCGGCAGCCATGGTTTCCTTCAGCAAATCAGCAGCGGACAGAGAGTGAGACAGAATGCTCTCACTATGTGTCTCCGTTTTGCTGCGTGGTCTGGGGCTGTGTAGAGGACAGGGGCTTGCAGATTTGATTTCTTTCTTTTGAGAATTGGACGTTTTGACACTGCCACTGGATTTGGCCTTGACCGACTCAGGCCTGAGACAACAAGGACTCTTGGAGGGGACACTAGCCTGCTCATTGTCTGCGGTATCTTCTTTCCCTTTGACCTCACTAGCTGGTCTACTGATGGCCTGGTTATCAGCGTCATTATCTCCTGAATCTCCAGCTACATCAGCATTGTTAGCGCTGGCACTTGCAGGGGATTTGCTCCGAACTTTAGCACTTGCTGATGACATTGCAGATGAGGTCCTGTTGTCGGGAGCGTCCGTATCGCCAGCTTTAGTCGTTGAAACAGACTTCACACTTCCTGTTTCAAGGTCATTTCCTACTTTGATTGGGCTGGCACTAGTGCGTTGTGCTTTAGGCTTACTGTCAAGCATTTGAGATGCTGCTTTGACACTACGGTTACAAGAAGACTTGTGAGACCTGCTGCTTTTGGTTGAAAATGCACTGGCTCCTCTCTCTGTTGTTTGCTCTCCACCTTCTTCACCTTTCATCTTACTCCCTCCTGGCGTTTCAATAGTAGGGATATTGACTACTGGATGTTTGTTTGTGCTTTTACTGATGTGCGACATGATGGAACCCGTTCCCTCCCTTTCTTCCTTCGTAGCGGACCGCTCTGCGCTTTCAGGGACATGGGGAGTTGCTGTCTTCCCTCTGCCCTTTCTCTCAGTGTTTGTGTGAACAGAAACACTGGACTTGCCACTGTCCGAGTCCGCTGTGTCTTGGTCCTCTGGCAACCCAAGAGAGACCGACCCCCATGAGTTTTGACTCAGCAGTTGCTCGGTGCCTCCTGATTCTCTCCTCAGTCTTTTGGTTGAGGATGACCGGATGCTGGCAGCACGCTCCGAAGCCTCCTCATTCTTCAGCTCCTCATTATCTTCCCTTTTCTCCTCATCCTTTGCTGAAGCTGCTCCACAGCGACATTTGGATTTGCCAGATTTTGCAGAGATTCTGGATCGAACTGACAAGGCACTGGGCCCTCTTGTCTCTCCAACAGTGGGGCCAGGCAACAACTGTTGCACGGGGGGTTGAGGACTGCTGGGTGAGCGGGTCCGTGCTCTCCTAGGTGAGAGCATTTGGCCATGAGATTTACTTCTTCGTCCATCATCTTCCACGACATTTTCATCTGTTGTTTCAATAACAGCAATATCAGCTGATGCAGCGCTCTGTGCTCTCTCTGTTGTCTCATTTCCTTCCTCGTCAACCGCCTCTGGTGTTTTAATGGTGACAGTATTTGGTGTGAGATTCTTGCCAGACTTGTGAGAAGTACGGGACCTCCCTGAAGATTTTGATTTCACAGACATGACACTGGCCACCCGCTCTTGACTTTCACTTTGCTCCTCCTCTCCGTTTGTCTCAATAGAAGGAATATCGGCTCCATTTGGATTTGGAGATGCTGTGGTTCGGTTTGACTTCTGGGACTTGGAGGACTTTGCAGAGGTGTGCGATTTCCCCGACATGGCGCTGGGGGTTCTGTCTTCCTCTGTCTTTGCCGGGTCTTTGGCTGGAGAAGCCGCTCTTGAACTTGTGTCGCAATTTGTGTGGTGAGACTTTGCAGAAGACGCTGATTTAGCAGATATTGCACTTTCAGGCCTCTGCTGTTCATCCTCTACCATCTCATTTGCGTTTTCCTTGGAGCTTGGAGATGCCGCGATTTCATTACCATTACAGTTAGACTTGTATGACTTTGAAGACTTAACAGACACGTTAGATTTGACCGATCTGCCAGACGCTTGACTCGCTGCCCTTTCTTCTCCATCTTCTCCAGTTCCTGACCTGGGAGAAAGCGGCCTTTCCGAAGCTTTGGTGGACTTATGGGATTTATTCGACTTGGCAGAAAGATTGGATTTGGCTGACATGGCAGTCCCTGCTCGCTCTTCTGCCTCAATTCCTTCTTCCTGTCCGGTTGCTTCGAGGACATCAGCTTTCTTAGCGCCTGGAGATACTGCTCCCACACAGTGACTGCAAGTTGACCTGTGAGATGTGCCAGACTTTGCTGACACATTAGATTTAGTGGATTTAGTGGATTTAGCTGATTTAGCGGACAGGACACTATCAGGTCTTTCTGCCTTGACAGAAAGGGCACTGGGAGTCCTTTTGTGTGCGTCATCCTCCTCCACAGCTGTATTGTCAGTTGGGGAGGCAACCGTAGTTGTGATCTTGACTGAAGCACTTTTTGCAGAAGATGCATCAGATTTGACTGACAAGGAGCTCCGTGCTCTCTCTACAGTGTTTTCTCCCTCTGCCTGCTCTATTGTCTTTATGTCAGGAGCCTCAGCTGTTCCGCTGCAGTTGGACTTGTGAGACTTGTTTGACTTGGCAGACTTGTTGGACTGAGCCGACACGGCACTGGGGCTCCTCTCTTCCTCTTTTTCTGCTGCACCACAAGTGCTGCCTTTACAGCCAGACTTGTGTGATCTATTGGACCTGTGACTTGTGGCCGAGGTGGCACTAAGAGCCCTTTCTTCCTCTTTTCCCGATGGGTCAGAATTGGACGTACTGGACATGGCACCAGACGCTCTGCCATCCAGAATGTTTGATGTTGCAGAGCAGCGCCCATCATTGGTGAGGTTGGTCTTGTTGGATTGCGTTGACACAGCTGAACCTTCGGAGTCGTTGTCATCGCTGCCGTTATTTGCAATCTCATGGCTGGAGAGAGGTGTGGAAGGCTTCGGAGAGGCTCGTTGGGAAGGATGGGACCTCTTTGATGCTCTACTATTGGAATTAGAGTTGACTCCACCTTTGCAGCCGCCACACTTAGTACATACGCTGGATGCCCCTGACTGTAGAGAAACTCCTGTGTGACCAGACAAGCCACTACCAACCCTCTTTATCTCATCATCTTCATCATTGTTGCTATGACAGCATTGTGAGGCGCTGGGTGGCAGGTCATCATCCGGGTCCTCTTTCAATGACTGAAGGACATGTGAGGAGCAACTGACAGTAGACAGCGGATGCTCCCCCTCTTCCTCCATTATAAGCTCATCCTCTGCTGACTTCCTGCTAAGTGGTTGTAGGTTGCTATCAATGGCAACTACCTCACTGCGGCTGCAGCATCGGTTCACCCTGCACACCTCGACATGCATATCTTCATCCTGCTCCACATCTACCTGCTCCGTCACAAATATCTCCTCCTGGAGCATTTGGCTCTGCTCTGAACCTCCGCCGCAGTTTGAGACTCGCGCTTGACAGCGCACCACCCTCCTGGAATTACACGATGAGGAAGAGCTAGAAGAGTGTGTATGTCTCCTCATAGTGTGGGTGTGGCTGGATTTATGTGGGGGAGGGACAGGAGTCTTTTTGTGGATGTGTGCTGGGTTTTCCCACAAGTCGTACTGCTGTTCTGGTCTCTGGTAGCAGCAGGGGCAGCAGTTCCTCTCCAAAACACTCTCTGGTTCGAAGGCTGGGGAATCAGGGTCAGAGCAGCTCTCTGATTGGCCCTGCTGCAGGTAATGGGGCTGAGCCTGGCTCAGGGGGCTACATCCATTAGTCAGAGATTGGGATTTTTTAACTTGTGTAGACCACTGGAGGGTCTCCTCATTGTGTAGGCGAAAACGCACCCTCATCTCTACTGAGAGGCTGCCATCTTTATTGACCAGGACACGCTTTTCAATGTCGTCGTTCGTAATAGCCGGTCTGGCCTGGGAGTGGGCGCTGACACCGTTGCCGTATGACTTCTCTGAAGACAAGGAGAAACGGGCGGAGCGGTTTGAAGAATCTGAACGAGGGTGGATGATGCTTTTTTTGGTTTTCAAACCAAAGTTAACTGAATGGAGAGAGAGAAAAGAAAATATAAATGCAACCAGAATTTCAAATTTTCTACTACTACTGTTGTTGAAATTGAGGTTTGTGTTTCGGGTAAAACAGCTTACCATTTTTCTTGCTTTCATGCCCTTCACTGTACTCGCTTGCTCTGGACTGAGCACCATGAGGTGGGGATCTCGCTCCTTGAGTAGCAGGAGATCGGGCCCCGTTTCCAGGAGTCCTGGGGCCAAGACCAGGGGACCTGCTGCTCAGACCGGGCAGTTTTTCCTCCGAGCTTTTCCTGATAAAGTTTACCAGCACTGTGCTGAAGGCTTCCCGGCCGACACACACCAACACACCTGGACAAGTCATGAGGCTTTGCACGCTGTCAATCTGAAAACAAATTCACACAGTTAGTTTCCACTACAAAGGGTGTCATCTGCAATACAAAACACACTCTAAACATTCAAAAACAAGCCACTTCTTACCCTGCGTCCTTCAGCCGTGTAGAGTTTGCGGACGTGAAACTGCATCACCTCGGACACTTCATCAAGAAAGGCCCTCAGGCTCCTGGTCGACCTCCTGCTCAGCACCACGCTCCTCCTCATGCCCGGCTCGCTGTTCTTCACCAGCAGGATCCGTCGCTGCCTGTAAGAGAAATGGCCGGGCGGCGTTGTGGACGAACACTCGGGCCGCTGGGGCCTCCGGCTATGATGGTACCAGATGTTGGGACGTTTGCTGGCCAGCTCCATGTTGACCGGCTTGGCCTGGCGCTGGTCAGAGCAGAGGTAGCAGCCGCCGTCCTGGAGCTGCTCCAGTTGTTTGATGGCGTGGGTGCCGCGGGGTGTGGTCACAGTCCGCACGCCAAATGGCAGGGGCACCTGTAAGTGGACACACATATGCATAAACGGTACATATCTGTATCTATTGTGTCTCCAGATCAAATGTCATTCAGCCTGTGAAAATCTAAGGAAGTGGAGTTAATACTGTTGCAAAGTTGAAAAGAAGTTCATCTACGCAGTCGGCTTCAAAAGAAATCCCTACATCACAGCTCTGATACCTGTCCAACTAACCTTTTGGGAAAGGTCGTCCAGCAGGGCGTCGAAGCATTTGAAGCTGCGCTTGTGGATGGCCATCCTGACGCCACCGAACTGGCTGTCGCCGCTTTTGTAGAAGGTGATCCGCTTGGCCGGGGCGGCTGTGGTCACATGGGCGGAGCGTAGGCAGGAGGGGGGATGCGGAGGGAGGGGCGAGCCATGTTTAGACGGAGGGCAGGGGTCCCACATCTCTGCCTGGACCGAATGCATGCTGCGATCTCACACACACCTGAGGGATACACACAAATATGCAACACTTTATTATCTGTTCACACACTTTCTAATCTTACATGATCACACCTCCTAATCAGGACGGCGGATTCAGGACAGGAGATCCACTAACAGGACTACTTGGCATATAAGGGTGTTACATCTGTCATTTGGCTACCGCAGGGGAAGCATTTTGTACTAAGCTGCCAGGTGAATGGTTACCTGACAAACCCTTCCTGCATTTAATAACCGACATACCTAATAATCACCAGATTCCCTAAAGATTCCCAACGATTCTCATTCTCCCAACATCATGTGGGACAAAACACTGATGGATTGGCTTCAATTTTCAACAGAAAAAAAGTCACATGATGTAATATCACATGCAGCTACATGCACATGTATGTACAGTACATGTTAAGGACAGGGCTTCTTCTCAGCCTGCTATATTTAGTGGAGCGGCCCAGCACACATCTAGAAATCCTATTTGGAGTCCTGCTTCTGAACAGCTTGCGTAATGTACTGTACATAATTCCTACTGTACTGTTTCACTTTGTTTTATGTTATTTACAGACAGAGGGATACCATTTTTTAAAAGTGAACACCATCTAAATTAATAATTCCAATATGTAGAAGAAGTGGAGGTTGCGAACCGAAAACAAAACAAGTCGTCTTGGCCATCTAACCATCTACTGTATGAGAGAGAAATGCAGAGAGGTCTTCAGGAATTTGTTTTAATTGGACAAGTTTTAATTGTTCTTTCTTGTCAGCTAGAATTGGCCATGTTTCATGTTGTCCCAAGACGACGAAGACAAGCATTCACACGTTATGGGAATATCCTGGAAGACGCTGACAGCGGGAAGAGTCAAACATGTGAGTTAAATGTTCGCTACGTCAGAATTCATTCGGCAAAGGTGTTTCCATATCCCATTTAGCGCATCAACTCTTTTTTGACAAAGGCAAACACCGCCTCAGGTGAGCGTTTTTCAAAGTTTTATTGACTTTTGCTGTTTCCATACAGCTTTTCTAATGCGATATGAATGGAAACACAGCTAATGAATGGGAGACTGATTTTATGGACCCACAAAATGTTTTGTTGTCTTTTATATACCTATATGAGCTTTATTCTATTGTAGTGTAGTTATGAAACAGAAAATGTTCCCATATACTCAGATCATTCCTCTGGGTGCTCTCAGTGTCATCTACAACATCTCTCCCCATTCATTGTCTATGGAGCAGACCCAGACTTTATACTTAATGACATCACAAATTTGAGTTTTAGCACTCTAGTTTTTGGATTTGGGAGAGAATTGTTCATGTTTCCTAATATTGTTGGACTGTCTTAGTCCATAGGAATAACATGTATGAATTTTGAAAATGGGCGTACTAGTTCCCCTTTAACTTTTCTATTTAGTTTAGATGGGTTAGATTATAAGAGGTGCAGCCAGAATCAGTACAGGAGACTATAGCTCAGAGTAACACCTCGCTTAATGTTAATCATGACTGTTACATGTGTTGACTTTCTATAACCTATTACAAAAGGTGAATGTTATACCAGCAGGCTTAGCCGGCTTTTTAAGTCCCATGAGGCCAAACCACTGCTATTAGCTGTCAACGTGACGCTCTGCTTCTTAATCCCTCCTCGGCTCTGTATCTCTTAACAACTTTATACCTAAAATATCACCGTTTTTAAATGAGCCGATCAAATCATTACAAAAGACCAACGAAACAGTGACGAAGGAGAATATAATTAGCTGCTGGACCAAAAGTAGGCCTGTAGTGCATCACAGGTTAAGAACTCGGCTTTCAATTATTTTCCCTGCTAAGGCCTACCTGAAAACATTTATACTTGGCTGTCAAAGTTAACGCGATATTAACGCGTTAACGCAAATTCGTTTTAACGTCATTAACCTGCGATTTTCTCTAATGAAGATACTGGTATCATATGATACAAGAAAACCTAAAGAATCCATTGATACCAACCATGTCATACTAGCTTGTCGTGAAGAAGGTTTAGGCAAAATTTTGGCGACGAAACACTGTCCTGGTCATTTTCAAAGGGCTCCCTTGACCTCTGACCTCCAGATATGTGAATGAAAATGGGTTCTATGGGTACCCACGAGTCTCCCCTTTACAGACATGCCCACTTTATGATAATCACATGCAGTTCGGGGCAAGTCATAGTCAAATCTAGTCATAGCCCTAATATTTACATTTCATAGATTACTTACTAAATTAAAGTATTATTAGCCCAGCTTAAATTCTCCTTCTTCATACTTGAGAGACAATAAATGACACAAAACACCATTGTATAGCATATTGATAAGACATTATAACATATGCATTAGCCCTTTGAGCACAATAGCAACAAGTTTTTATGAAAAAAGCAATGCAGTATCAACTGTAGAACCATTTTTAGCACATTATATAGCCATATATTACTTCAACACTAAGCCATTATCATTATATGGCACCTACAAACCCATTAATTTACTTTAAAGTCAACTAAATAACCATTTTTACCAATATTCCCCAATTTAAGACTATTTAAATCCCAACTTCTACCACTAATTGACCACTTAATGACTATCTATTAGGTTCACTACTCACATATTCAGGAAACATGGTCCAAAGCGATGAGATAAAGCTGTCGGTGAAGGGTCTGACCGGTCGAGCCCGACCAAGAGTCAGCACTAAGTGTTTGAATATGTCTATATGTGTGTGTGGCGGATGTCTCCGCAGCTTGAGTCAGCAGAGTCCCCGGTTCCACAGCTCTCTGGTCAAAATGGCAGTCAGTAATCAAGTGCACGGCGAGGGGAGGGGTTGGATGGAGAGAGGAGAAGACAGGAGGAGGAGGAGGAGAGGCTAAGGATAGAATGAAAAGCCTGCTTAAGAACCTGTGTGTGTGCGGGTGAAGGAGGGGTGTTGCTATGGTGAGGCCAAGACAAGTGATGTTCTTATGCAAGGCCCGCAATTGACCTGGAGAGGAGGCACATGCTAATATGCAAATTTGGATTGTTTTTTATTTGAAGTTATCGCCAAGTGGATGGGAGAGCAGAAAGTCTAGGTGGCCTCTAGTGGTCTGTTTGTACAGTTGTGTGTGTGTGTGTCTGTGTGTGTGTGAGTGTCAAAGGTTTTATTTTGAAATCACAGACCTTGGGTTCTCAGCACATATTGCTCCCTCTTTCTCTAAATTGTCTCTTTTTATGTCTCTCTCACACACGCATGGCTGTAGTGGGATTGTGATTACAGACAATCTGTCTGACAGCAGGGGGCCTCCTGTGTAGAAAATAACCGAAAACACCAACTGCTCCTTTTGAACTGTGTCGAGGAAAACTGCTTATTATTGTTATTGGAGGAGTGGTGGGAAATCAATGATGAGCAAATCACGACCAGTTGGTAATCACAACCAGGCGAAACACCGTTATTATGAGTCATTTCGAATAGATTTTTACTAAGGCTGTCAATCGATTCAACCGGGAGTAATCGCACATGTTTTATCCGTTCAAAATGTACCTTAAAGGGAGATTTGTCAAGTATTTAATACTCTTATCAACATGGGAGTGGACAAATATGCTGCTTTACGCAAATGTTTGTATATATTGATTATTGGAAATCAATTAACGACCAAAACAATGACAAAAATTGTCCAGAAACCCTCACAGGTACTGCATTTAGCATGAAACATATGCTCAAATCATAACATGGCAAACTGCAGCCCAACAGGCAACAACAGCTGTCAGTGTGTCAGTGTGCTGACTTGACTATGACTTGCTCCCAAACTGCATGTGATTATCATAAAGTGGGCATGTCTGTAAAGGGGAGACTCGTGGGTACCCATAGAACCCATTTACATTCACATATCTGGAGGTCAGAGGTCAAGGGACCCCTTTGAAAATGGACATCACAGTTTTTCCTCGCCAATATTAGGCGTAAGTTTGTG
Source organism: Sebastes umbrosus (assembly GCF_015220745.1). Classification (NCBI taxonomy): domain Eukaryota; kingdom Metazoa; phylum Chordata; class Actinopteri; order Perciformes; family Sebastidae; genus Sebastes; species Sebastes umbrosus. The sequence continues at coordinate 4,677,590 of NC_051292.1, forward strand.
GCGTTCTTTAACCTCCTTCATGACAAGCTAGTATGACATGGCTGGTACCGATGGATTCCTTAGGTTTTTTTGTGTCATATCATGTCATATTTGATATTAAAGTAACAGTGTATAGCATTTTGGGGGATCTATTAACAGAAATGGAATATAATATTCATAACTATGTTTACGTCAGCTTAGAATGAGTCCTTCATATCTACATAGGGAGCAGGTCCTCTTCACAGAGTCCGCCATGTTTCTACAGTAGCCCAGAACGGACAAATCAAACACTGGCTCTAGAGAGAGCCTTACGCGTTTTTATGTTACCTGAAGGCCACCGTAGTTCTCTCACACACTTAACGTAACGTGAGCTGCAGAGCGCAAAACCGTAGTACTGCCAGCCGCCGTCTGACTTCTGCTGCTCCTAAAGTAGTGTTATTAACGTAAGGACTGTTTTGCACTCGGCGGCTCACGTTAGCGCAGTCTTGAAAGGGGAGGAGTGAGCAGAGGGGTACTTAGCTGGTTGCAATCTGCAACCACACCACTAGATGCCGCCAATTCCCACACAATGTACCTTTAAAAAGTTAAAATTAACAAATCAAGTAGCCTGATTTAAAATAAGCATATAGTTAATCTGCGTTATATGTTGAAAACTGGACTATGCACGAATTTTAAGAAAAAAAAAAGTGCTTTTGTTTGGTTTATATCCTGCAAAATTGAATTCTGGTGTCTCCCAAGGTTTTTTTCTCTCTAACTTTTAAATATTCTTTTAAAAGCATCAAATGAAGGATTATTTTACAGGATTATTGCCATGAAAGTCCTTCGAAAGTTTAAATTCAATCAGAGTGACGTCTCCTGCTGCTATTCAGAGACGCCGTGCTGCAACGTTAACTAAAAAAACGCTTTAAAATCAAGTTTTAAAACGACAACAAAAGAAAAATGATCTCACAAATCAATCTACAGCATTGTATTATTCCTATTTACAGGATATATTGCATGATTCAGATTTATATAACTCCTCTTTTCTCATTTCATCAATCTGTATCTGCTTCACAGCGTTAATGAGAGACAGAGAAAGAGGAGGTGGGCCTCAGAGGATTCTGGGTAGACAGGAAGTCAGGGATGAGTAGGTTCCTGCACTGACAAGGAGCGAGGCGTCAAAGTGAAGCATCAGGCAGCTGGTAAACTGTTGGTGCTAATGAGTATTCCTTTGTGGACAAATCAAGCAGATAGATCATCACTTCCTGTTGTTGTTCACTTTTATTCTCCTTTAAAGTGAAGTTCAGTCAGCAGGACAAAGGAGGAGAGATTATGTGATGATGTGTGGCCTACTTTAGAAGGTCCTCTCACTCCTTTCATCCAATAAGCAGGAGGGTGTGACTCACCTCATCCTCACAACTGGATCAAACAAACACACTGTATGCATGCATGTATAGGCTATTAATATAAGGTAAAATCCTCCCAAACACACATCAAATAACACCATACATAAATGCACCCACTGCAGATCTAGAGGAGGTTAAAGGTGCATGTTTTTTTTTAGTTTGAGGGAAAATAAAGAGATAAAATCGTACCTTTATGGACGCATAAAGACAGCAATGATGGAAAATCTATATAAATATCTATATATAGATCCAGAAAATAACACCATACATAAATGCACCCACTGCAGATCTAAAGGAGGTTAAAGGTGCATGCTTTTTTTGGAGTTTGAGGGGAAAATAAAGAGATGAATCTTACCTTTATGGATGCATAAAGACAGCAATGATGGTAAATCTATATAAAGATCTATATATAGATCCAGATAAAATCATTTAGATGTGAGATATTGAAGTCATGTGGAGACACCTGCAGCAGACAGTGGACAGCTCCGTCGTTCATCCTCAGTATGAGGCGCATGTTGCAAACACGTGTCAAGTCAGCAGTTTACAAACCGGAAGTGCACCCATTTAGACTTTCAAAATAATTCATTTGCATGCATTTTAGTTTGTAACAGAAATATTATAGCATGATGTTTACAAACTGCCCCAAAATTTAGAAATAACTTCCCCAATCATTAACACCATCATAAAGTCATATAGAGGCTAGTTATATAAAGGCTAAATACTGAGACATTAACATCATTTTAGATGTTTTTATTTGTTATATATTTTAGAGATTTAAAATAATTTACAAAATCAATTAAAGCTTATGAAGGTTTGGTTAATATATAAATATAGTATTTGCCCATAGGCCTTATAATAATAATAATAATAATAATAATATAATTAGATTAAACATCTTGCCCATAACCTTTTGTCTTATTGTTACTATCAATGCATATACATAATTCCTTAAAAAAATCTAGTCATATAGAGCAGCTGTCATTCAAAATAAAAGGCTAAATAGGCTACTGAGACATTAAGGTAATAATTTTAGATGTTAGTTTGTTCTTATTTGTTATAAAGGGATTTAAATATTTTACAAAATCAATCATTGAAGGTTTGGTGCCACCTTTAATATGTAAATATTGTATTTGCCTATAGGCCCTATTATAATTAGATTAATCAACTTTCTAGATGAGCAATGTAAAAATAGTAAAAAAATTAATGAGAGCATTGCCCAAACCTTTTTTGTCTTATTCTTACTGCAATACATATATAACTCCTTAATATATATTTTTTAAATTAAATTAAATTAAATTAAATGTATTTTACTTATTTTTATTACGAAGGATGGAATTGGGTGGGTTTTAATGTAATTATTATTTATTTACTTCTTTATTAGTATTATTATTATTATTATTATTATTTGTACTTATTTATATATACTTATTTTTTAAACAATATTTTATTGTTTATTGTTTATAATTCTTTATTAATGTCTTCACACTGCATGCTTTTTATTTTTAATATGAATACAAATTACATTCACTTATCTAATGTGATTAATATTCTATCATTTGCAAAACAAACAAAACAATTTAAAAATGTGCACATATGCTTCAGTTAATACAACTTTTATTTTTAAATACACGACCGGAAATGGTATATTATTGATATGGCCAACTTGATGTTAAAACTAAATCTGTTATCTTTACATTATAAAGCCCACTCTTCTCCTCGATTTATCTAAGAACCATAGGAGGAGGAGAAGATAGAGGAGCAGCAGAAGAAGAGAGGAGGAGGAGGAGGAGGAGGAGGAGGAGGAGTGGGATTCATGATAAAGAGGATTAGCCAGCTGCCTGATTAGCCATCTGTAGTCTCGGACTGATTCATGACAGACCAGTTACTGGCTCCTCTGAAACAACAGGTGTCACCTTAAACTAAGAATATGTGATTAAGATTCAAGATTCAAGAGTTTTATTTGCCATTTGCACCTAAGTACATTGGAATTCTGAGCAGTTTACACCCAGTCAGCTTTAAGAAAAGAAAAAAGGTAGAAAAGGCACAAGGTAATTACAGTACAAAATAAGTAGTATAAATAAACTAAACTACCCTCTGCATAGGAACGATACCCCCAGAATACAAATATACAGTATATATGCTCCATGACCATGTTAAAAGAACTTGTAGCGCTCATAAAAATATAAAAAAATAAATAATAATTAATATATATATATTATATTTTTTGTCTTATGAGTTAGTTAAATTAGAAATCAAACTATTAATTAACTTTTATATTCAGTAATGTGTCAGAAACATCAAAGTAAAATCTTATATTCTTGCTACAAAGAATCTAAACCGAACATTCCATCAACTGCAACATTCCATCACGTCGTACGTGGGTCACTACGTCATCGCGTTAACAGCGCCGCCCTTATGTCTGCGTTCGTCTCCCATGGCAACCAAGTACACTTTAGTAGAGGATGGATTCCCTTACAGAGAGAGAAATAGTCCAGATAGTGAGACAAAAGGTAGGCTAGCATCAAATTAACACTTAGATTTATTATTTTATCAATGAAAAGAGAATGTGGTGTTATTATGGTGCCTTCAAATGCTGTCAGGAATAATTGACAACACATGCAAAAGAGGAAGTAACTGTCTGGAAGAGTTAATGCTAGCTATAACTCATTGAAAGGCACAGGCTGTTGCTAATTATTTGCAGCTTGTAGTCTCTTATTGGCCCTTAAAACTGTCGAATGAAGCTACATAATGGTTTCCTGAGATTTTACTGATTTACAGTTTTCCATTGTGAAGTTCTGAAAACAAAGCACCAGTCAGATCCAGTAAGTACATTTACTCAAATACTGTACTTGGGTACAATTTTTGAGGCATTTGTACTTGAATATTTGCATTTCATGCAAATTTACCTCTCTTCCGCTACATTTCTAAATAAAATATGATACTCCACTATATTTATTTGACTTTGCAGATGAATATACAAAACAATATAATGGCCTTATGTACAGTAACCTGATGCATTGTTATCAACTACAGAACTGTATAAAGTAAGATAAACTGTAATGATCACACAGGAAGTGTCCAGATAAGTAACCTTAAAAAGCTAGAACACTATATACAAAATCAAGCATGAAAAAACAAAAGTAAAATGTACTAAATACTATATAAACCAAACCTAAATAGTAACTGTATTGATGCACTTGTATCAGCTAAAATTGTGTTCTTGTGTCTGTGATAGAGAGAGGCTGGTGTGCAGAGGCTCAGCTGTCACTTCTCATGGCCGGAGTTCTGTGATGAGCGGCGGTGCTTCCACCAGGAGTTTGTGTACGACGTCACCATGTTTGCCGCCACCTGTGGCTTCGCCTGGCCTGACGTGATCCGGGCAGCTGCAGTCGCCAGAGGCGTCTTCCCACAGCTGGACGGTCAGAGCCTTCTCCATTTTTTTATCGGCTATGGTTCTTTGGTTTCTAATTATATACCATATACATGTATATACTGTATTATATGTCTCCTATCCGTTAGGTCTCGACGTACCCAAACTACTGTCCTTACTGAGAGACGCGCTGTCTGAGAGTTTGCCAAACCTCACCTCTGTCCACCGACATGAGTTCACCCAGTTCCTCACAGACACCTGCGTCACCCGACAAAGGCTTCTCCAGGCGGCTGTGGGTGGAGCTGCCAACGTGTCCATCGCTCAGTTACACTTGGAGGTGCAGCTGCCGCCCACGCCCTCTCCTCTGACACAGGTAATGAAGTAACCACTGACAACACCATTACAATTAACATGTATCTGATCAGTGTTCATGTGCTGCAGGGCATGGATCTGCACAAGTGGGAGCAGCAGCGTCATCAAGCCGAGCTCGCCTCAATGTTGCGACAGAAGGAGGAGCAGCTGCGGAGTCTCCGAGAGGGGTCAAGGGTCACTCTGGAGGAGCTGGATGTTCCTGAGGGTGAGCAGCTGGACAAAGAGGTAAGACTTACAAAACAATTGAAAGCATTTTAGAAAATCTTTCATGCCCTGAGATGCATTTTGTCTGCCGTTCTGTGAAGGGCGTTTTGGCGGTGGTTCGTGCAGCGGTGAGGGCCACAGAAGGCCAGATGTTGGCGAGTCTGAACCAAGAGGCCTCCCTGCTCAGTGACATCCTGCAGCTCAGACTGCAACTGGGAGCATCGGCCACCGGAGGGCTCCACAGTGCTGTTCTTCCCAACACAAATCACATCGGCTCACAACCACACGACCAGCAAAGGCGAAGAAGCGCACGGCGAACCAGCTCACGGCGAACCAGCAAAAAGAAAAACCAGGACTGAGGGAGTCTGGAAGTGCAGGGTGAGGACAGGAGCTCAGCAAGTAAAGCTAATTAGACTGCATTTAATCTCACAACGTTCAACTCTCTTGCTTGTGGATGTTTTTTGTCGTACTTCTTGCCATTCCATTTGTGGGCTACTGTGCTGGACAGTTAAAGAGGACCTATCATCCTGGTTTTCAGGTTCATACTTGTATTTTAGGTTTCTACTAGAACATGTTTACATGCTTTAATGTTCAAAAAGGTTTTATTTTTCTCATACTTTCACCCTCTGACGTGCCAAACTAGCCGCTAGGCAGGTATTGTGCAAATGTGTTACCTGGTGACATCACCACGTTACGGAAGAGAAGGCGGGACTTCAAGCGAGGCGTTTCAGGCTTTGCAACTTCGCAGACCTTTTACATACACAAGAAACTATATAACACACTAAAGGAAAGGGAAAAAGCACAAAAGAATAATAGGTCCTCTTTAAAAACATTAATTTACAGGTTAATTGTCAAATACAATGAGAATAGACTCATTGTACTAGACTTGTGACTGGTTACAAAGGAAACGTCGTAGGAGCTGGTTTCATTCAAGTATTTATTTTTTAAAAAGTCTGAACATTCTTTTGATTTGAGAGAAAAAGCTGCAAATAATAGCATTATAAATAACATCAATATTAAAAAACACAAACAATTGAAACTCTAATGCTTACTCCCTTCATCCTACAGTACAGCTGCAAACCTAAAGAGCTGATTCGACATTCATAAATATTCAGCACCAGCTTCTAAACAGAACAATAAAAATCATTTAAATAGAAATAACACAAATATTAAAAGCACCTAGTGCAAAGTAGCTTTCAGAAACTATTCGTCTTGAACTCAAACTCTTGTTTTAAGGCCTACAGCCCTGCTAGGCGGCTACAGTCCAAGCACCTGTAAACTATCCTATAGCCCCACTAGCTGGGGTCACCTGTTTCTATAGTAACAGCACCCGAGGTAAAGCCTTCAGTGTTTATTACAGTACGTATTGGAGACCATTTGGAGTGCAGCTCTTAGTCAAAGCCAACTGGTTTTCAGGGTAGCAGGAGGAGTGTCCCCCTAAGGCAGCAAGCGTTTAGCTGCTACAGATGCATAAACAGGAAGTCATCTGCATACTTAACATGACATAAATACATTCAGTACATTCAGAGAGAGAACTCTCTTTAAAGTTCAGTAACTTAGTGAGAATATCCCAGCATGCTCTTGCATCAGATTAAGCAAAAACTGGATGGATGGAGAAGAGGAAAAAGAGAGATGGAGATGGACGGATGATGGGTGATATGATATTGAGAGGTCTGGAATGTTTTTATGCCTCTGATAAGAAGGTTCATGTCTTAGTTTCAATGTCAAATTGGTAGTAGTTGTTTGAATGGTCTAAATCTTAATCATTTTATATTTGTCATAAATTAGGATCTTAAGATTTTTTGTCAAGACATAACTTTTTAAAGCGTAATAGTGAAGGCTAAAAATTCTCTTTGGGTGCTTTCACAAGCCGTTTGGTTAGTCCAAATCTGAGTGAAATTCATACTTTTGGTTTGTTTTCTATTTAGTCTTCGATTAAAACTGACCAAATGTTGGCTTGTGAAAGCGCCCTTAAATCTTCAGTGTCAAATAAAGCTTTGCATGGAGTTGCTACAAAAGGCTCAGTAGGCTTGTGCGAGCTGGTTGCCCGTAGTGATGTGAGTCAGCATGGTCTGCACCAACTCTGAGAGGTCGTACTCGTGCTTCCAGCCCCATTCCCGCCTCGCCGCGTTGTCCTCTAACGCCATTGGCCAGCCGTCCGCTGAAAAGAGACAGAAGAGTAACTTGAGTTGTAATGGTATCAAGCCGAAACTCTCCTGTTGTTGTGACTATAGAGTTGCAATCTCACCGATAGCCTGTCGAACAGGATCCACATTGTAGGTGACCTTGAGGTCAGGCAGGACTTTCTGTATCTCCAGGATGAGGTCGTGCGGTGTAAAGCTCATAGCGGTGATGTTGTAGGTGCGGCTGAGCAGCGTGTCGGCTGGAGCTTCCAGGAACTCCAGCGTAGCCCTGAGACAATCATCTGGACAGGAGGAGGTAAAGACGAAGGGAGGGCAAAGTAAAAGGATGAAGGACAAAGAAGAGGATTGCAGTACGAATATCATTTGGAAAGTTAAAATGTTGACGGGGAAAAAAAACAACTATTCTACCACAAATTACCGATGTACATCATAGGAAGCCGCGTGTCGCTGCGCAGGTTGCACTCAAAACAACCAGTTTTCACAGCGGCGTGGAAGATCTGGACAGCATAGTCTGGGAAAAACAGATCAAGATTAAGACCAACAACACTTGAATACTATGCAGCAGTAAATATCGTCAAAATGAGACAAAACCTAATGTGTGTTTTTCTCCAATGCCTTATTTAGATGAAACAGTTACACCTTAAAGAGTTCCTCCTCAGACCTGCTCACCTGTGGTTCCTCCTCCAGGCTGGGAGTCAGCTGAGATGATGCCCGGATACCTGAGACAGCGGAAATCCAGCCCGTACCTGTGGTGGTAGTACTGACAAGGAGAGGGACGCAAAAGCTTCAAAAACACCGGGCTATACAGGAATTTGTGGTAAAACACTTCTGGATATCTGTTTCTGTGCATCTCATCTCACCTCCCCCATCAGCTCCGCGTGGACCTTGGAGACGCCGTAGATGGTGCGTGGCCTCTGCACGCACAGCTCAGGAGTGGGGTCCCTGGGCGAGGACGGACCGAAGGCACCGATGGTGCTGGGGACAAACACACGCAGACCATGTTCGGTTGCTATGTCTAATATGTTATGGAGACCTACGAAGAGAGAGAGGCTGCACATAAGTGATGCTGAATCTGTGTTAGTGTCTTATCTTTAGTAGTTTCACAGTAATATTGTAAGTATGTGCATGTACCCGTGATGTTGACCTCTTTGGCCAGCGCGACGTTGTTCTCTCCCACGGCAGACAGCACAGCCGAGTAGTGAACCAGCCAGCTGATGTTGTTGTTCACCACGATTTCCCTGAGGTTCTTATAGTCCAGGATGTCTGAGAAGATGAATGGACCTGCAGAGGACACAAAAAGTTACAACAGTGTCTGAACTCATCTGCGGACACTTTTTACCCCAAGAGACTAGTTTTAGGTACGTATGTTTTATATTTGCTTAGCCCAAATGAGTTCCCATTGAGTAGGTTATACAAAAATACACACCGTTATGGTAGACATGGTTGGGCGGTTTCCTAATGTCAGACAGGATCACGTTGTTCTTTCCAAATCGTCTCCTGAGGGTGAAACATCAACATGGTCAGTTCTAGCCTGGGAACTGAAAACACAAGTGACAAAATGGACCAAATAACTGACTCTCAGACATTGAAATTTGATTAATTGTACAGCCCTACACTGGACATTTAGATTTCTTCCTGTTGCAGTGCCATCATCTGGAATAATTTGCTATTGAACTCAAACACAAAACAACTTTGGAAATAGATAAAATAGTTGGTTACCTCAGCAACTTAGCAAGCCCCACCCCTAGCTGTCCAAGCCCTCCTATAACGACAAAAAGAAAAGGGAAAATGTGTTACAATAGACAGGTGTCATTGTGACTGTTTGAATTGATATATACAATATATATAGACAACAAAAAATATATAATAGTGACACAAACAAGTGCAAAAACCAACCCGTGATAAGGATTTTGGGGTGATCAGTATCAGTGCCGGATGAGGATGAGCTGATGCCACGAACTGCTGAGATCAGTCGCTCAACACTGCACCGGGGACTGCTCCCAGCATGCTTCACTGCACCCCTCAGCAACTGCATCACCTGCATCGTACACCTCCTGTGAACAAAAAACATGCAATAACAGCAAGAATGAAGTACTTCACACGCACTTGTGCTGTCATGGGTCGTGTAGGTCGCTGGGCTTAAAGGCATGAGAGTGTAATTCTAGTTGATACCCTGATGTACAGAACAGTGTGTACTTAGAGGCAGAGGTTTAAAGGCACATGTTGTGTATTTATTAAGTTGGAACAGTCAAAATAAAGACACTATATGTGAATCAAGTCTTGCCTAATCCAGGCACCGACCTCAGATTAGCTTCTTGCAACCTGCTGCTGCTGCTGCTGACTTGGTCTAAATATAGACTACTTCATATATGCAAGACCACCCTTAATCTTATGGGGGGAGTCAGATTAATCTTGACTTGTGCAATTACAAAATAATGCAGTCTAATAAGTTAAATTTAAAAATACATAAAAATAAATACATGGAAATTAAACAGGAGTAAATGAGGCTATATTATTGTATTGCATTACAGTGGACCTTCATTTGCATAATGAAGCAGAAATGAATGGAGAAATGTAAAAAAACAAATGTATGAATAAATGTATAAAGAAAAGAATACAGAGATAAATAAGTTTGGGGAAATAAATAGAGGGTGAAATTTTAAGGGGAAATCATGCATAAATAAATGCAAAAATAAATTAACACATTTTATATAATACTACTAGTATTAGTACTAGTAACTTTGCAGTCTGATTCTTAATACAACAAATATACTTAGGGAAAATCATGCATAAATAAACTACTTCATATATATTCCAGACCACCTTTAATCTTATGGTGGGAGTCAGATTAATTTTAAGCAACAACCTTGACCTGTACAATTACAAAATAATGCAATCTTACAAGTTAGTAGCCCCAAAATGCATATTACATTTGTGTAAAGTAGAATTTAAAAGTTAACACCAGTGTCTTATTAGGAATTAGGGTTTTATAACTGCGTAGCTTCATGCAAGAAAAAATAGGGAACCAACTCAAAAAGCTAGTATTGCAGGTGTAACGTTATTTCCTGTTGTACAATATATATGCCGAATTGAAGACAGCACTCAAATTGTTATTTAAAATGTGTTATGTGATGTTTTATTATTAATATTACATGTTTAAACACGAGAAAATATAAATTGCTGTTTTTTTTACATGGAGTTCGGCGTGACCTTCTCGCCCTCAAACAGCACCTGCTGGATGTTAGATAACAGTAACGCTACCTTAGCTTAGCATCTAACTAACCTTCTGGCATGAACTTGAGCTTTTATGGTGTATCTACGCGAGCTAAAACATAGCCGAATTGGACGTAAACAGTTGCAGAGATGGTTACATAAATTTGATAGAAAAATAACATGTATTTCTTACTTTAATGTAGATTTGAAAAGTGAGAAGACGACTCGTAACTCCTTCAGTCAGCCTCTGTTTGTGATGAAACGCGTGGCTATGGGAGGAGGTTTGCTGCGCTGTGATTGGCTGACAGCTCAGGAGGCGCGGCTTCCTGTTATAACTTTCAAAATAAAACCCTTGTTTACAAAAGTGATAACCTACTTCCTGCACTAAATTGAATCATAAAATGCACTGCAAATTGTTCTGCAAAAAAAAACACTATTTACTTAAAATGCTTAGTTTTTGTTGGAACTACCACCTTAGTTGTTGAAAGATGTTTAAAATATTTTGCTCAATTCAAAAATATCCACCACAAAATTCAGTATAAAAATTGCCATACAGTTGAATCAATAACCCTCTGTGCTGACAAAAAACTTTTTTTAATAGTCCTATATCACAGCTGTTACCCTGCATTATATTCAATTTTAACAGTTTTCTTCATCTCTTTGTATTTTAATATCTGGTATATTTTTTTGTATTTTGTACTTTGCCCCCTCATTTGCATAATGAGGCAGAAATGCATAAAGAAATGTAAAAAGAAATGTGTAAAGAATGAATACAGAAATAAATAAATTTGTGGAAATAAACAATAAATAAATAAATGCATAAATACATAAATAAATTCATACATTTAAAAATAATATATATATATATATATAAAAAAAAAAGCTAAAATAAATCAATACAAATAAATCAATAAAAAATACATAAAAATAAATACATAAATAAATAAAAAATGGAAATTAAACAGGAGTAAATGAGGCTATATTATTGAATTGCATTACAGTAGACAGGAGTTGGCTGTTACTGTAACTTTAACAAAAGGAATTAATCATTTTCTTTGTCACTTATTGACACTTTGTTGTTTCCTTAAATGTGGGGAAACAGCGCCCCCCGGCTTGTAACGGCTGGTGAACGTCTCCCACCATGTGGCCAAAAGATGTCATTGCACCCTAATTAACTCCACCTAATTGGAAGCAGGTAAAGTTGATTAAAAAGTGTTTTACACCAACGTTAAGCTAGCAGCAACAGAGAGAGAAGATAAAGGACTTTTGTCAACCAACAAACTGAGGGACCATCACAGCAACAGGTGCAGTGGGACGTTACTGGACATGGAAACGTCGTCTGAATGGACTTGGACGTCAAAAACATGAGTGAGACACCTTCTTTCTGCATGTTTCTGTATCTGTCTCTTTGCTAGCTTGTTTGGGTAAATGTCTCTGTGGCTAAATGTCTCTGTGGCTGTCTGTGTAACTCCATGCTGTGTTCTTGTTGCTGTGTTAAGTACTATATTGATGTACTGTGCTGTCAGCCTGCATAGGCTTTGAATAATTTGGACATATTGCTTGTTTTGCATCATTTTGCATATTTGCATCACTGTGCAGAAGGTCTGCTTGCTGCTTGTGACAATTTGTTTATTATTGTTTTGTGCTCAAGATGTGCTGTAATGAGTCATTAATAACTGGAATACTGTGTTGGTTTTGTTGGCTATCTTATGTATGCCAAGCATGACAGGTAGGTCTGTGTAAGTCATGTATTTGATACATGCAAATGACACTTTACTCCTACTTTATATCATATTTTTTAAATCAGTGATTTTTCACCAGGGGTGCTTCGACAAATTGGAAAGATATATTATTATATATATACAGTATAACCTAACCTGACTTGGCTTTAGAACCCTTCCAGTGCTAAAATGAGTGCTTTGTTTAAGAGATAATTTAAAGGTCCCATATCATGCTCATTTTCAGGATCATACTTGTATTTTGTGTTTCTACTAGAACATGTTTACATGCTGTAATGTAAAAAAACCCTTTATTTTCCTCATACTGTCAGCCTGAATATACCTGTATTTACCCTCCTGTCTGAAACGCTCCGTTTTAGCGCATTTCGACGGAATTGCGACGAAATTGCAACAGAATTGCGTTGCTAGGCAACAGCTTGGGTCCATGTGTACTTCTTGTCAGCTGATGACATTCACATACACTGCAACCAGGAATAAACTAGGACACATTTAGAATGTTTACGCTTAAATCTGTGTAAAGGGTCTAAATATTGTATATTTGTGACATCACAAATGGACAGAAATCCTGACAGCTTGTTTCAAAGGCTCAGTTTCTGAATACGGGCTGTGTGTATTTCCCTGTGGATTCAGCGTTTCAATACTTTCGCAGTATTTATATAGGACTTAAACCTGCTTTAAAATAAAAAAACATGAAAATCTCACTTTTTTATATTATGGGACCTTTAAGTGGCCCCCCTAATGGTGTACACTAAACTTTTCACATGTAGGACCCTGTCCAATTTCTCACTTTGCAAAATATTCCACTGGCAAATCAAAAACTAATAATCAAGGATGACAGGATATTGAACAAAAGGCTTTTTCTGTGCAAAATTATCATGAATTTCTGTGGTATTCTGGAGGCTATACCCTCTATACAACTGGGAGACCTGCAGGGCTGCACCTCAACATGAACTTCTGCTTTTAAATGCATGAGAAGATGTTTGCATTTGTCTAAGAGCGTGCATGTGTGTGTGTCCACCACTCAGTTAGTGATACAAGACACAGACTAATCTTCCCGCGTGCAACAGAGAATAAATCACTTGTACTTAATTAGCAGGGGCGAGGTTATGACTGACACCGAGTTTCATCTTAATTACAGGAGGGAAATTTGTTCCATTAATTTGGGTTTGCATGAACACATCAAGTTAATCACACCGGTCATTGTTCTAGTAAATGTTCACAACTGGACGATTGCTTAATTTATTCTTATGGGAACTTCTGATTTTAATGACAAGCAGCATGCATTGGTTTGCATAATGTATCATTTGCTATTCATACCTACAGCAATGTGTCAGAGGCTTAAATCACCATCACAGTTGTTTTTTAATGTCTTATTGATAACATTTTAATATAGAAAAATATAAAAAAACAAAACAAAACAAAACCATCCATAGATCCATTAGAAAGGTGCCAAATAAAAGTGTGCACAGTTATCAATAGCACCTTTAAAACACTACACTAAAGTTGTTAATACAGGTGCATTTTTATTGTTAACTGAAGTTAAAATGGGCTTTAAGTCTTAAATAACAACACAGATTTCACTTGTTACTCTTTTAGAAGATAATACAAACAGAAAACTCTCAGAAAATACAACATTTATTCCAGCAAACTCCATTTGCCTTTTCTGTGTTGTAGTTATGTGTGTGCATGTGGTGACCACCAGGTAGCAGCAGATACCAAGAAATTAAAGGGCTTGCATTTGTGTTATTCAGCCTGCTGGACCAGCAAACGCTAAAAGGAAATTATCAGTTTTATCCTTTTTATAATTGCTGTTGTACTTTCTTTTTATTTTCTATCATTTCTAACAGATGTTAGAATAAACACAAAAGCAGATTATCAAATGTGACACCACTGGGAGAAATATGCAGCAAATCATGTGTATTTTCTGCAGCATTTTCAAGATTTTAATGTTTCGAGTTGCTTGATTTTAAACTTGTAAGTGTACACAAAAAAATGCCAAAATACAGTGATTTTATTTAGCAGTAAATAACGCAGGATTTATCCATCGGGAGGGTTACAACAGTCCTGTCTACCTCCGCACTCAAAGCTTTTGGATATGAACCAATTTTTCTTTCTCCTGGATTCGGTTCCAGCCGTGCAGAATGGGCCACAATAGATGATGCATGTCTTATTGTTCATTTGTTTTTTTTGCCATTTTTGGAGGTCTGCCAAATATCCGAAGATGCACAAATTCCAGGCTCATTGTTGCCTTGAAATAATAGGATGCTTTTTCTTTTTTCTTTTTGTTGTGGCAGACTTGTTTCTCCACATGAAAAAGAAGATATTCTTTGTTTAATGTGGAAATGCAGTGTGGGAATAATTATTGTTTACATACACAAAAATGAATGTAATTGCTTGTACCTCCTGGTTGAAATAATTTTTCTTACACTTACAATAACATAATGAATTGATGCCAAATAGTACTATTACATAAACTGTCAAAGAATACAGTAAATTAGTTGCTTTTCCTACAATGTATTATGCTGGAAAACAGCATTTTCTTAGCTACGGAGGGTTTTACAGATTCACATGAAAAGAGCAGTACAGAACAGTAGCAGTGGAAAACTGTGGTTGAATTATGCCGTCTCATTTAATACAAACTCTACTGATTTCATTGTTGTTGTTAGAGTTGCACCTTGTAAATCTTCTCCCTTGTAATTGGCAGTGTTGGATGAAGAATTGAGAACTTTTTACTTGAGTAAAAGTTGCAATACCACCGTGTAAAAATACTCTATTACAAGTAAAAGTCCTGCACTGAAAATGTTAATGTAAAAGTACAAAAACATTTTCGGCATAATTTATTTTGGTACTCAATATGCAAAATTGCTCAGTGTAGATATTATCAGAGTATTATTATTAATACATGAACATGTAAGCAGCATTGTTGTCAATGTGGAGTTAATTTAACTACTACTAATGTTGATTATTGTTATATATAAATTAATGGAGCAGTTATGATTTTCCTGAGACGCTGTCGCCACAATAGTCTACACCAGTGATTCCCAAAGACTGGGTCGTTTTATTAAGGTTGCCAAAATTGATTTGCAGAATTTCTTCCATAATCTTTTATTTAACATTTATATCGGCAGTACACTTTTGAGCCACATGAGGGAGCCTGAATATTGATTTTGTTCTGATAATTGTAGCCGACTTATATTAAATCTAAGGCTCGCGTACATTGTGTTTGTTTTACTGATGAAAGGAAAATAACAAGAGCCTCCGCCTAAATGCATTTATTTGGTCTTATTTATAAAATATTTAACATGTGTGTATGTTGTCAATAACATGCATAAAACAAAGTTGTGATTAATCAAACGTTTATCTCTTTGAAATGTCTGGTTTTCCTATTCAAGATAATATTCAAATAAATAAATTAAAACAAAATTTTGGCGAGGAAAAACTGGCATGTCCATTTTCAAAGGGGTCCCTTGACCTCTGACCTCAAGATATGTGAATGAAAATGGGTTCTACGGGTACCCACGAGTCTCCCCTTTACAGACATGCCCACTTTATGATAATCACATGCAGTTTGGGGCAAGTCATAGTCAAGTCAGCACACTGACACACTGACAGCTGTTGTTGCCTGTTGGGCTGCAGTTTGCCATGTTATGATTTGAGCATGTTTTTGATGCTAAATGCAGTACCTGTGAGGGTTTCTGGACAATATTTGTCATTGTTTTGTGTTGTTAATTGATTTCCAATAATAAATATACACATACATTTGCATAAAGCAGCATATTTGTCCACTCCCATGTTGATAAGAGTATTATATACTTGACAAATCTCCCTTTAAGGTACATTTTGAATTTGTGATTAATGGTGATTAAATATTTTAATCGATTGACAGCACTATTAATAACATAAAATGTCCATGTTGTTCATAAATAGATATTTTTTAATTATTAACTGAGGAAAAGGAGAATATCTACCAATAACCCGCCTCAGAAAATAAAGGTAACGGCGCTCTTCTAGTACGTGAATGAGCTCAGCCTCCGCCTGGCGTCCCAGCATTCAGTCAACGTCCTCCTAATTCACCATCATGACTCCACCGGCCACTAATGGGATTGTAGTCAGGCCTATTTATTGCCTTTGGGGAATTGAGGCTACATACAGTGTGTGAGGGGTTAATTAGAAACAAGTGAAGGGGTCAGAGGTGTGTGTGTGTGTGTGTGTGCGGAGCACATGTGGTCATGAGAGGGCTGGACCTTTCGGTAATAGGGGGTGGGTTTAAACGGGGGAAGATTTATCCGCGAGGCTGTGACACGGGGACAAATAGTGCTGATAGGTGAAGGCCTCTCGGCGGAGAGCCCAGGCTGGATGACAAATAGCTTCTGTGTGTGTGTGTGTGTGTGTGTGTGTGTGGAAAATAGTATCCCAGACCATATTCACTTATCACTGAGTCAGGTACTTCCTTGAATCCGCTCTTGACATCCAGCAGGGAGCCATTCGCCTCTCTTGTTTTGCCGCTGCCTCTCCTATCTATCTCTTTAATACCCCCTCACCTCCTCTCCTCCAGCGCTCTCAGCAGTATCTCCCCAGCCTCTCAGCTTCCCATATTACACCGCCAGATAAGAGAGGAGAAGGGCCCCGACTGACAGGAACCCCAAATTAATTTACAAGCAATGATGCCGTTCCTGCAGCTGATAGAACAGTCTTTATACAATATGAAGGGACAGGGGAGTGACGCCTCCGAGGCTCCGCTGGGGAGGGAGTGCTATCTTTGTAATTATTATAGGGAGAGACCTTGATCCTTCTCTGTCTCCTTCTGTCCCCCTTCTTCTCAATAAATGTTGTAGAAAGAGCCCCAGAGACAAATCTTATGGATATAGGCAATGAAGAAATCACATTACATACTCTAAAAAGACGCCACAGTTGTTCTTTTCCTCCCCAGTCTCCCGCCGCTGTTACTTTCAACACACGATTCGCCACAGCTCCGTGGCCTAATAGGCTTACCACGCCACAGAATCTAAAGAAATGTAAGTGGATTAAGGGGAATCAGTTTTATATAGCGTTCATTAGACGCCGCCAACGGTTAATGTTGGACCAGAGCGTCGACTATGGGAGCTATTACGCCCCGAGTTTTTTTTTGGCATACATGCTCCAAGGTCCCCTGACAATCGCCTCCAAAATGAGGAGATAATAAAGGGAGGCTGGATCCGAGCCGGCGCTCATGGTCTGAGGGCTGGTCCTTGAGTCTTACTCACCGACTGACTGGCTGGGTAACATTTGTCCTATAGATACACAGAGGCTGTCTAAGGCCCTGTGACATATTGCCAATTATTTTCTTTACTTTTTGGGCCTTTCTGACCAAATAAAGAACTACAGGATCTAAATTCCACCAAACGTCCTTCAGTATATTCTGCATTGTGTTGTAACTGTATGTTGTAATTCACTGTTGTGTCAGAATGTGATGTTTGAATCTAGTAGTTAAAATATTATGTCATTAAAGTGGGCATTGAATCAACCATAGACTGCATATAAGAAGTGGATGTAGCCACCGTGACATCACCCATTGGTTTGTGGACTGCTGTTTTGAAGCCGTTGCCATGTTGGCTTTTTGGCCGTCTTGGTATTTGGCCGTTGCCATCTTGGTGTTTTGCAACCAGAAGTGACACCAGAGTGTTGAGCTAAGTACAATTGACTGAATAAGAAATTTTAAGGCGACCAAAAAGGTTATAATTAACTTTCATGAACTGAAAAGGGTTAAAGTTGTAAGACGAAAACACGGACAACTCCCAGACCGGACAACGCCGTGGTAGCGACCTGTTACTCACAAGGTAGCCCCGCCCTAAAGCATCCCCTGCTTTATGGTCTATTTGACTCTAAATAGGACCATAACTTACTAAATGAACATCATGCTGTATTGAAGAAGACTTGAAACTAGCGATTGAGACCATAAACTCATGTTTACAATGTTTACTGAGGTAATAAATCAAGAGAGAAGTAGACTCATTTTCTCATTGACTTCTATACAATCAGACTTCAGAGGAGTCGCCCCCTGCTGGCTGTTAGAAAGAATGCAAGTTTAAGGCACTTCAGCATTGGCTTCACTTCTCAGACCTGAAGGTTGCTGCCTGGAATCAACTCTTTATTTTCCTGACAACTGATGCACTTTGAATCAATCTGACCCATATATTATTTCTGCAAATAATTACTGTACTAACTGTTACTCAGTTTTATAAATTTGAAATAGCATTCAATATAGTGAAGGGCTCATAATTGCAACTTTAGCACGAAAACAAAATGTTTAGGACTTGTTTGAAAAGTTAGCTCTTGTTGTTCATGCCCATCATTTTTTCCTGTCCTTGCTTCTTTCCTCGACATGAGTAAAGTTTTCCTGGCGTAATACTGTCTGACCATGTCCCGTTCATTCACGTTGCCCCCATTACCTCACTTGAGTGACAAGCAATGGTACAACGGTAGTTGTGTTTTACAGAGACAGACGGACAGATTGAATATTACAGTCTGAATTTAAAATACAAAGCGACAGCCCTAATCAGTGGTAATGCAAAAAGAAACTTTCCAGAAACAATTAATTGTTGCAAACAGGCTTTAAATAGCAGCCAACAACCTTAAGACCAGAATAAAGAAGTGGGTCTGCAGCATCAGGACTATACTGATAGAAATATTACATTCACATATGAGTGGGTGTCCTTCCAAAAGCACAGGAATGGATTCGTTCACATAGTTTGGCGTCTAAACGCTTTGCGAGCTGTGAAATGTGTAATTTGTTGAAGCCAGCGTTTTGGGGGGCAGCTGCACGCAGTTACACAGTCCTGCCCTGATGGCGGTCCAGCAATCCGACACACACCAAAACCGATTAAAGTCCCGTTAACACGTTAATGTTGGATTCCCAGCATTATCGGCTCCGGCTCTCTGGGTCACAGTGTCATGACGGGTGATTCAGAAGAGGGCGGTGGGTTTGAACACTTTATAACCTCTGGTCTTGTTCAACTCTTGGAGGAAACTGTGACACTCTTTCCTTTTTTTATTTGTCATCTAACGCGGTGGCTTCTTGTCCATTTGTTGTGCTTCTTTTGTTTTGTTATTCCTGGAAATATTAGAGCTGAAACAATTAGTTGATTATTTTGATAGTTGATGAATTGTTTGTGCCATTCTTTTAAAGCAAAAATGCCAAAAAATTCACTTTCTCCAGCTTTTAAATGTGTGTATTTGCAGGTTTTCTACAGTAATATGACAATATTGTTTGGGTTTTGGCTTTTCATGTTTTGCATGCACAAAATAAGTGTATATAAGATTGAAAATTGTAAAGCGTTTTAACCTCAGTTACATGTAGGGTTGCAGCTAACGATTATTTTCATTGCCCATTAATTTGTCGAATATTTTCTCGATTAGTTGTTTGGTCTATAAAATGACAGAAAATGGTGAAATATGTTGATCAAGATGACGTCCTCAAATGTCTTGTTTTGTCCACAACTCAAAGATATTCAGTTTACTGTCATAGAGGAGTAAAGAAAACAGAAAATATTCACATTTAAGAAGCTGGAATCAGAGAATTTAGACTTTTTTTCATAAAAAAACATTAATCGATTATCAAAATATTTGGTGATTAATTTAATAGTTGACAACTAATCTATTTATCGATGCAGCTTTAGTTGCATGTGTGTAAATTGAAAGTATATAGCGGATATGCACGCTCTTAGGTTTTGTTTTTATTCAGTAAAATCATGATGATATCTGGGTTTAGTCCAATTGGGAAAAGGGATCATAGCTTTTTTAGTTTTTTTTTGCATGCATTTTGTTAAATATTAACACAATTGTAAAGACACAATTACACAAAAAAAGTCTGAATCAGGGGCTTTTTATTACTGCCAAGAAATAAAAAATAATTTAATGTCCAATCTGGGGATCCATAACCTCCGATACGCTCCAAACATGACATGAGGGAGAAGGGGCTGAGGTGGTACTGCCAATGAAGCAAACATTACTTGGTAACATCACTGCGGCTGCTAACGTAGCCGCCGCAGAGCCGTGCAGCAGCCAGATCGCGCTCCCGCTCCCTCTCGGAAGACGGAGAAGTGTAAATCCAAAAGCTGAAAACTCCATTAGGCCGAGTCAGTCATGCATCCGTGTGCTCCAGTGCCAGACAGCTCTGTAAATCAGCTTCCTTTTTTCTAGCTCCACTGAAGAAAACAATATGGGTAGTGTCTGGGTACTGAGCACTGGGCACACACACACACACACACACACACACACACACACACCCTAGGGGCCTGGCTGCTACAGAGTGAGACCAAATGCTCTGATCCAGGTTGAACTAACCACTGACATGTGCACCTGTCAGACATGGGCTGCTGAAGATGTGTGTGTGCATTTCTAATGTACATGCAGTATAGTGTGTGTGTGTGTGTGTGTGTGTGTGCTGTGCTATAGTGTTTTATATCCAGACTTGGTGTGTTCAGATCTCTTTTTCCTTGAGGCATTTGTATTGTTATATTTTGATTTAAAGTGCGTTCTTTTCTGTAGTTTTACCTCGCAGAATATGGGTGTTTCTGGTCTACCGCTGCATCGATCGGTTAGTTTGTTTGTGTTATTGTGTGACTGTATGATCTGAACTTAAAGGGCCAGTGTGTAACATTTAGGGGGATCTATTGGCAGATATGGAATATAATATTAATAAATATGTTTTCTTTAGTGTATAATCACCTGAAAATAAGAATCGTTGGAAGTGGAAGTGAAAACAGTGCATAAAAATATGTTGACGTTAAAATCAATTAATAATCGTGATCTCAATATTGATAAAACATAATTGTGATTATCATTTTGGCCATAATCGTGCAGCCCTACTGTATGTAACGTTAATACACTGACTATAAGGATGTATATATACTGTACATGTAGCAGCGTCATCATGCAGAAACCTACGTCAGGTCATGTGGGAAAAAGTTTCTAGAAGGGAAATAGTATTTTGACGTTAAAACATACTTTCACCCAAATTTGAATGTTCGGATTTGAATACATACTGTAAGAAACAACACTGGGAAGCTACAGAATGATATAAAAACACCCTTTAATGTCAGTGTTTGTAGTCTTTTTTGTACAATCCAAATAATATCTGAGCACATCGGCAATAATTTGATGAGTGATTGACCGACTGTGCGACCAAATATTTCACAGTTTGTCGCAGAATAGCTTACTTCTGAAGATTTGGATTCTTTCTCTCTCTCTCTCCCACACACACTCATGCATGCGAAATACACAGACTGTAAAGTAAACGGATTTGGAGTGTGTCCGTCCGTCCTAATCTGTTGGCCAGTACGGGCTGACTGAGGCCTAGCAGGTGCTAGACACTTGTCTGAGGAATGTGGAGGGCCAGACCTCAGACCTCCCACCAGGACTGAGCTTCCTCTGTGCTGCTAGCGTGTGTGTGTGTGTGTTGCATGCGGAGGGTGCGTGGGTGGCGGTCACCACCTGCTCTCGGCCTAATTTCAGGACCAAAACATTGCATTGCACTCGGTGGGGTTTCAATCTAAATTATGAGGGATTGAATTGCAAAATTGGAATGAACTGAATTTCCTCAATATCACAAATATGTTGTGTTTAATAGGGCTGTCAAAGTTTATGCAATAACAATGCGTTAACACATTTGTTTTAACGGCACTAATTTCTTGAAAACATAGGTTGTAGCGGGCTCAGTTTTAAAGCTAGAGTAAAGATACTGGCAACATATGAAACTAGAAAAGCTAATGAATCCATTGGTACCAATGATGTCCTACTAGCTTTTCGCGAAGGAGGTTAAATAACGCTCCAAACTTACACTAAATTTTGGTATTGGCCATTTTCAAAGGGGTCCCTAGACCTCTGACCTCCAGATGTGTGAATGAAAATGGGTTCTATGGGTATCCACGAGTCAGCAGCATGGACATCTTGGACAATCAAATGTTTTAATCGATTAAAAGCCCTAATTTTGATGATTAAAATGTTGAGTTTGTGGTTCAAAAGTCCAAAAATCAGTGGTGTTTGCTGCTGTTTCCACATCTGCATTTGTCTCCTTTATGTGTGAGGCTCAGACCACAATGAGTTAACTCCCTCTTGTAGCGCAGCATTGAAAAAAACTACTATTAATTCCAGCTTATCAGCGCAACAACACGCAGCCTTAAATGAGTGTGAATCAGCAGAATGTCTTTAACGTAGATTAATGCTACCTGCCTGCATTTTTTGCTGCCTCTGTGGACGGCAATTAAGAGCAATAATCACCTTTTCATGGTCTGCTCTCTTAGTAGGTCATTACCCTCCACCTCGTAGCCCCACTACACACACACACACAGTCCCAGCACTCTCACCAAATACAAGATAACGAGGAAAGTTTGGAGGGTGTTGATGTTATTGTGCGCTGTATTTTTGTGGGTGTTGTTGTTATTCTAACCACTGAAAAGCTTAGTTTAAACTAGGGCGATTAAAATATGTAATCGCAATTAATTGCACATTTTTTATCTGTTCAAAATGTACCTTAAAGGGAGATTTGTCAAGTATTTAATACTCTTATCAACATGGGAGTGGACAAATATGCTGCTTTATGCAAATGTATGTATATATTTATTATAGGAAATCAATTAACAACACAAAACAATGACAAATATTATCCAGAAACCCTCACAGGTACTGCATTTAGCATAAAACAATATGCTCAATCTGCATGTGATTAAAATAAAGTGGGCATGTCTGTAAAGGGGAGACTCGTGGGTACCCATAGAACCCATTTACATTCACATATCTGGAGGTCAGAGGTCAAGGGACCCCTTTGAAAACAGCCTTGCCAGTTTTTCCTCACCAAAATATAGCGTAAATATGGAGCGTTATTTAACCTCCTTTGCAACAAGCTAGTACGACATGGTTGGTACCAATGGATTCATTAGGATTTCTAGTTTTACATGATACCAGTATCTTCACTCTAGCTTTAAAACGGAGCCCGCTACAACCTAAAAATCACAAGTTGTGTTAATGTGTTAAAGAAATTAGTGCCGTTAAAATGAATTTGAGTTAATGCGTTATTATTGCGTTAACAGTGACAGCCCTAGTTTAAACAATATGCAGAATATTCATATAATCCTGTTCTGACCTGGATGTGTGAGGCGTTTATTGGAGATTCAACCAGAATTGAATGGAGGTAAAGGGTCGAACCGCTGATTTATTTCTCTTCCTCCTTCCCTACCTCCTCTCGTCTTCCTTCCTCTCTCATTTTTCCCCGTGTCAGAATGACTGATGGCGGCGAGCAGAACTGGGTGTCCGGCGTTATACCTTCGACAAATGGCCGCGGCCCGCTCGGCCAGGCCTTGGACCGGACAGAAATCAATATTTCACCATTTAAAATCTATCAAAAGAGGATTTTTTTGAGAGCGCTACAGCTGCCTGCACTCCCCTCCACCCTGCCATGCTCCAAACACTGAATCAGACACTCTGTACTTACAACCAGTAATCAATAAGCCAGCACCTTCACAGATCTTAACCGCAGTCGCCTCGGAGCGGTGATGGATGGCGAGGAAGGCCGCGATTCATTTTGTCAGGCCATTACGCCGGGGCGAATTCTGTCCACTTCATCCTGCAGACAATCATTTTTCACAGTTCATAAGAAGCAGGAATGGGTTGCGATGGAGGAGAAGAGGAGAGGCAGACAAAGAGAAGGCAGACGGAGAGAAAGAGAGAGTTAAGGGGAAGAAATTAAGAATATGGGGAAAAATGGAGAGGGGAAAGGAACGGGGAGAGTGATGACAGATGGTATGAGGACGCAAGAAAGAGAAAGCAGAGATGTAAACCAGACTGAGTGGCTCCTGTAGTGGAAAAGAGGATGTGACATAAAATCATTAAAGCCTGGAAAAAATGGAATAATCCACAAGAACAACAACAAAAGTATGTTTGTTAGGTAAAAACAAGACAGCCAGCTCCATGTAGACGGTGTTTATGCTGCGTGGAACCAAATCGGTCAGGGGGGAAATTGATTTTTTTCTCCCTCCTCCTTTGCTGAAAAGCATTTATCGCTATGAAGCACACTAGGGCAAAGTAACCGTGAACAAGTCCCACTAGTCAAACGCATTATGTTTACAAAAGTGGTAAATTAGTCGAGCTAAAACGCACAAGATATTGCGATATTACTTCGCTTCATGTCCAATTATAATAGCCACGGAGGACTTTGTGTAAAATGTAATGGTGGCAGGAGACAAATGGACTTCAATTGGACAGAGAAAATGTGTCGTTTGCATTAATATCTCTCTCCCTCCCTTCCTTCCTCTCTTGGCGAAGCTCCCCGAGACCCACGGTGTTCTCGTTGGATCCGTCTTGCCTCGGAAAACAAGCGACAGCTGCTATGTGTGTGTGTGTGTGTGTGTACGACTGTGTGTGTATGTGTCCGTCCGTCGCGGTCTCGCCCCATATGTTGGCCCTCACCTGCTGGCGGGCCGAGGATTATGAGCTACAAGCCCTTATTAAAACTGGATTTGTTTACCCTCCCGCTTGCACGCGGCGACAACAAAAACAGTATGACCCCGTCCGTCGCTGGGCCGCCGCCCGGCTGCGAGAGAAGCCACGGTGAAACCCAGCCAGCGGGCCGGGGGTGCAGATTTAGTAGAAATGCACCAAGGTTGAATTTGTGAAAGGATGAAAATTGGAAACTATTATTTTATATTTGTATTTTCACCTTCCATGCATAAAGAAAATATAGCTTCTCAGATCTTTTCATTTTCTTATATGATAGCAAATGTGATGCATCTTTCGGCTTTGGTCAAACATAACAAGCGATGTAAGGCATCACCTTTATCACCTCAAACTTTATTTGTATAGCACATTTAAAAAAAAAAAAACGCAGCATGTTCATAATACAAATAAATACAAAGCAAGTAACAATAAGAACAGAGTAAAAACATAATGTGCACATAATAGCAGTAAAAGAGTTGCGGCACAGAAGGTAAACTTAGTCAATCGCCAGCGAGAAGAATTGAGTCTTGAGCAGCGACTTAAATGATTCTCTGGTCTGAGCTGTTTTAATATGAAGAGGTAAGCTGTTCCAAAGATTCGGGGCGGCCACCGCAAAGGCTCGGTTGCCTCCGAACCAAACGATTTATCAGGAATGAAACTAATCGTTAGTTGCATCCCGGCAGGCTGTTCTCATACACCGTTTGTAGCGAGACCTGTGAAAAGTAATGCATTGTAATTCGTATATATCCCAGGAAATAAATTCATATGTAGTTTGAAGTTTATTTTGAAAAGACTGTATGCATATAAAAAGTGGAAATTGACACATGTTGCTGGACTTTTGTCGGAGAACGCACAGAAAATGAGGAATAACGTTTTGTAGGATATCATATAAACTGTTGTATGAGGATACGTTGATCCTAGTGAACCACATGGCAGCTTGCATGTAAAAGTTATGTATATATATACGCCCATGTGTGGTGCAGGAGTAGTTTGTTGTGTTATTGCAGGATTTCAATACTGTATTGAAGAGCTTACAGATGGCTCGCCTCCTGGAGAGTTTTTCTGTCACCACAGATTTTAAAGTCGCCTTTAGAGCACCTAATGTGGTTTGTTATGGTCAAGTTAAGTCTCCACATTAACTCAAAGATGCCACAAATGACCTAAAACCACCTACATGCATGCACTATACATGATAAATGGGTAACTTAACCTGACAGGCTTATAGCAAGAATTTATGTGGAGGTTTAACACTCACATCAAGGCCTAAACGTCTGCAGGTTTTCATTCACTAAAGCAGCCAAAACAGTGACTTTTCAGCATTAACGCGCAGATTAAAGGATCTCTTCAACGCAAAATTAAAGTTCTTCTTCTTCGTATTCGTTGTAGCTGTACTTGTAGTCTTGGCAACATTTTCTTCTTCTATCCAAATTCTACTGAAGCATCTTTAGATGAGCAGAGGTTCAGATATAATCTGTTGTGTTACAACCCACTGACCTTTTATCTCTCTTCTTCTTCATCTGTTTCTATTTGAGGCCCTGACGAGGACAACAACCTATTTCTGGCTCATTTTGTCATCTTTTGTCTCCCAGTCGCCATCTCTCCATCTCTTTCCTCTCTTCTGCTCTTCATGTGTCACTCTCTAATATTCTCCATCTCCTCTCTTCTTCTTCCTCTTCTTTTTGTTCTTTATCTGCTCTCCATCCCCTGCCGTCGATGTATTTCTTCATTCTCATTATCCTGTTTCTGTCTCCTTTCTCTCTCCTCTCGTGGCCTTCATTACCTCTTCCTCTTCCTCCCAACCTCTCTCTGTTTGTCTCTTTCCATCATGGTAATAGTGTTCCTTTAATAGGAAGCCATCAGTCACAATAAAAGTTTCCTCCTCTCTGCCACCAGTTAAAATCCACCTTAATAGTGACAATCCCCATTGACTCTCTCTCTTACTTACACATATATGTATATACACACCTCATGCTGCTTCACACCATCCTCAGCGCCAATGACTGCAACGTCAGCATCTCTTTTATGGAAATTAATGGGGAGGGTGACGAGATGTGGGGAGGGGAATCCAGGGGAAGGATGGACAAAAGAATAAAAGTAGAGGAGTGAATCAGATAGAAGGAAAGATGAGAGACGCTGAGAGATAAGGTGAGGCGGAGGAAGAAGTGAAACATGGAGAGTGAGGCACAGAAAGGTAGAGGGACAAAATCGGCATCCGTCATGGAAATGAACGGAGAATGTGACAAGTTGCGGAGACGGAGAGAGGCGGAGGTGTAGTTGGAGAGTCTGACGGAGGGGAAATGGCTGATTTGGTTCCGATTATGTTGCTACGCCTCATGTTTTTTGTTTTTGTTGTTGTGGCATCTTTACCTTAGCATTCTGCTTAACAATCCTGTGAAGGCTGTTAACAGTTAATATGTTCAATTTCAAGTTCAAATTTGCCTCAATTGGTACCAACCATGTCATACTAGCTTGTCGTGAAGGAGGTTAAATAACGCTCCAAACTTACGTTCAATTTTGGTGAGGAAAAACTGGCGTGACCATTTTCAAAGGGGTCCCTTGACCTCTGACCTCCAGATATGTGAATGAAAATGCGTTCTCTGGGTACCCACGAGTCTCCCCTTTACAGACATGCCCACTTTATGATAATCACATGCAGTTTGGGCATATTTTTTATGCTAAATGCAGTCCCTGTGAGGGTTTCTGGACAATATCTGTCATTGTTTTGTGTTGTTAATTGATTTCCAATAATGAATATATACATACATTTGAATAAAGCAGCATATTTGCCCACTCCCATGTTGATAACAGTATTAAATCTCCCTTTAAGGTACATTATGAACAGATAAAAAATGTGCGAATAAGTGGCGATTAATCACGATTAACTACGGACAAGTTAATCATGTTGAGCTTAGCAGGCAGCGATGAATGTGGAGTTTTATTGTTCATGTATACTTTATATATTGGGTATATTTTTAGGGTTTTTGAGAGAAATCCCCTTTTTTAAGATGGTTTGCATCATATCATCCGCTGTATTGTTAAAGTGCTATGAATCTGTATACCCTCATGGAGATCTACTAATCTGTGTGCATTGGTGGTTGTGTGTCTGGATAAAAGATATTACCACTATATTACCATCTTCTGTCTATCACAGCTGCATCAGCTGGTCAGTTCTTACCACAGTAGCCAGAAGGGGGCACAAAACTACTGGCTTAGACTCAGTTTAGGAAGCCTCAGGCCTCCACCTCTGGACGCCTGGCTTCTATTTCCAAGTTATAGTTATAGTGTGTAACGTTTTTATTTATATGGAAGTTTTATCTTTGGATTAATATATCCTTTTTTTTATGGGAATTTTAAGATTTTGTTTTGCTGGGGTCACACATTTTATTATGAAGAAAAATCAAAGAATTTAAAATAACAAGCAAGTCAAGGCGAGTTTATTTGTCCAGCACCTTTCAACAGCAAGGCAATTCAAAGTGCTTTACATAACACATAAAATGTAATAAGACAATATAAAACAACGCGTAAATAGGATTTAAAAAGAGTAAAATGAAAGAGTTAAAGGTTAATTAAATACTTCAAATAATACAACATAATTAAAAAAAAAACTGATTAATCGAATCATTTTTCTAAGAAAAAAATGTAAAAATTCTCTGACTTCAGCTTCTTAAATGTAAATATTTTCTGGTTTCTTTGCTTCTCTATGACAGTAAACTGAATGTCTTTGAGTTGTGGACAAAACAAGACATTTGAGAACGTCATCTTGGTTTTTTGGAAACACTAAGTGACATTTGTTCACAATTTTTTGACATTTTATAGACAAACAATTAGTAGAGAAAATAATCAACAGATTAATCGTCAAAAAAAATAACCGTTAGATGCAGATGAATTTAATTTACAATTTATGCTGCAAATTATTATGAATTATATTCTACTTAAAAGTGAATCTAAAAAACACAAAAATGTAAATAAAAAGGAGTTCTTGCAGACAAATTTTAAAACATAACTAAGGCAATGAACCATCTTGCTGTATTTATTTTGCGTGTGCATGTTTGTGTCAGTTTCCAGGACATTTTTAAGTTTTAATAAATGAGGTTAAGTAGCTCAGAGGCCGGGACAAAAGCCAATTTCCTTTTCTGCTTGTCACCTTTTGTGCCAAAGCCCATTGGAGGATTGAACCTGTCAATCAAGAGTCAAACCAGCATGTTGCCCCGGCAAGAAACACAATGACAAAACCCCCCTTTTTTTTTTTCAGTCTCGACCCTTTTGAAGAGGCTTTTAATGATATTTTAGTGAAACAAAAACTGTTAAAAAATGCCTGAAAGTTTGTGGATTTGACAAAATTAAATAAATTCATGCATTAAAAATCAGATTTATTGATAAAAATATAGCACTAAAATCCACCAGCTTGCCAGACTTAATGCAATTTTTAATCACTTTTAATAATTTCAAAATTACGTCGTTCTCCATCTTAACTTGCGTCAAACTTTTCCCATTTTTTTTTATTTGAGAAAGTCCACAAATATATTTAATATATTAAATATAATATACTGTACATGTGGAGAATAAAAATCAAATTTTGTAGTCTCTTGGTTCCTCAGCAGTGACGCCTGAAAGAGAGTGGGAGTAAAGAAAGGGAATTGGGTGCTAAAAGCACAGATTGAAAAAACTTCCCTCGGCCGGCCAAGCATCACACACATCAAAGTGAAGACATTGTTTGGGAGGAACAATGGCTGTCGTCACAGTCCAGGAGCTCGTGTGTTGTTGCGTGTTTGCGCTCCCAGAATCCCCCTCTGACGGCGGAATCACTGGATTATCAAACCAGCAGATGCAAACCGCAGAGAACAATATCATCGGCAGCCCTCAGAGGGGAATCCTCCGAGGCCCGTCTGGAAGAGACGCACCGATAGCATCAAACTTCTGCTCCAACACGGGGAACTCAAACACACTCCTATTTCTTTAAATACCTAATTTAATAAACCTCATTAAGAGGCAGGTAGGACAATCAAGAATAAAGTGGATTATATACTTTTTAACTACGGGAATATTTGAGTTTATAAATTGATATTTGACAACTATACTGCAAATTTACATTAAATTACTGGCTATGAGTTTAACTACTTTTACACCACCTGCCTTGAAATCAGGGCTGCAACTAACGATTATTTTCATTGTTGATAATTTCATCGATTAACCGATTATTTGTTTTGTCTATAAAATGTCAAGATGACGTCATCAAATGTCTCGTTTTGTCCACAACTCAGAGTTTACTG
This sequence comes from Sebastes umbrosus, assembly GCF_015220745.1. Taxonomy (NCBI): domain Eukaryota; kingdom Metazoa; phylum Chordata; class Actinopteri; order Perciformes; family Sebastidae; genus Sebastes; species Sebastes umbrosus. The sequence goes on from NC_051292.1 coordinate 4,707,734, forward strand.
GCATATAGGAGTAAAGAAACCAGAAAATATTCACATTTAAGAAGCTAAAATCAGAGAATTTAGACTTGTTTTTTCTTAAAAAATTACTCAAACCGATTAATCAGTTATCAAAATAGTCAGAGATTAATTTAATAGTTGACAACTAATTGATTAATCGTTGCAGCTGTACTTGAACTGACTGTGATTTAGCAGTATGTTGCTGTAGAAATACAGCAGTGAAACCATTAAATTACAACGTAATTCACACAGTAAAGAGACAAAATAGATGTGAACAGGTTGCACTTTCAAACCTCAGCAAATACCAATGAAGAAGTGATCCCGCATCTTGCATTAATTCCAAATAAATACGTTAATATTTGAAACACAGGATTATAAAGTCCTCCTAATTTTAAAGGTGTGAAATGGCATGTAACGACATTATTGCTGGGACGAGTCATCTATCTCCTGATTCAATACTATCACGATATTTGGGCGCCGACTCGATATGTATTGCGATTTTAAGTATTGCAATTCGATATTACGATTTATAACGATAACTTTTTTAACATTAAACCATGAGAAAAAGTTGAATCATACACTTCTAGGGACTTTTATTTTGGAAAATATCTAAATAAATACAGTAAAAATGCTTGATTTAGTGTCTTTATGTAGTCAGAGATGTCCTGAAGACAAATATATTGGTATCATTGTCAGGCATTATTTATATATTTTTTGGCAGCAACCCCAAAATCAAAGAATATTAACATTTCCTCATAATTTAGTGGTATTTTCTTTTTAATTTATAAGGGACATGTAACATGTTTCATACCGCAGGTGAATATAATTCATACGACATGTTGTAGTTTTTTTTTTCCCCCACAATATTTTTATTTACATTTTTAACAGTATGAAATAAAGCTGTTAACATTTTACAAACCAAGACAGACAAAAAAGAAAAATAAATAGTAAATAAGTAAAAATAATTAGTAATCTATAAAAAATGGAGTATATTATTTTAACAGATGCAAAATATAACAATTATTTTTAGGTCGGAAACTGAATTATCCACAGAAATTAGTCATTCACTTGATAATTTGTTAAATCTAAATCCTTAACTTTTTAGCCTTTAATATGTAAGTTATCCTTTCTAATGTATTTTTTATATATTTTTGGTGGCACATGCAAATGTGAAATAAAAAAACATTGGAAACTGGGAATATATACACATTTATATATTGTATTTATGCACCATCTGGCCGCCTTTAACAAGGTTAATCCAAAGAATTATTAGGAAACATCGGGCCAAGCTGGTGTATACTCTGGTATGGACTGCTCCGGGTCAGCTGGGAGCATATGGGAATACCATCAAACTGTGATTTGCTGTGTCGACATCCTCATAACCTCTGGGATGCTTCAGCCATGGAGGTCCAGGCTATACCATGCCTTCCCTGACACTTCAAAAACCAGACAGACTGGTGGGGATAATGCAAAACATAGAGACGGGACTGGGAGGAAAAAAGGAATAAAACAAGTATAGTTTCTGAACATATTCTGTCGTCCAGTCACAAGTACACTGCCGTGATTCTGAAATAGTCCGTTTGAGAGACAGAAATCCTCGGAGAAAGCCCATCTGGGCATCTACGGGCCAAACAGAAAATCAATAAAGATCAGAGTAATGGCAGGACGCACACATCCAAACATCCACAGAGGCTCAGTGAATTAAACCAACACTAATCACACCTTATTAGCCGAGGCTCAAGCGAACGCCAACGGAATCGATCCGCGGGTCCGATAATGGGAGTCATTAGCGTTTTAATGAAGCCGAGTTTGGCAGAAACGAGAAGAAGGAAAAGGAAAAAGGTGTGAGGTGAGAAGAAAGATGGGTTTAGGTATAAAGGGAAGGAGAAACATGGATAGGTGATGAAGAATTAAGTGACAAAAAATGGCAGATGGCAGATCTGTGGAGTGGAAGTTGAAGTCTGACGTCACTAACGGACCTACAGTGTGTGGACCTTATTTTACATTTTTCAATACACTTCAATAAAGTTTGGGGATTCACAAGACACAGATTAAAAAAATAATGGTCAAAATTGAAGCAGCAGTGGCTGAGATATCCTGACTTGTAGCCTCCTGTCAAGCTCCGAAAACACTGACTCCTACGTTTCCCATAATGCAACTCAATAACATGTTTCATTAGTCATCATCAGGGCGATTTTCTCAGACTACAAAGAGACAGAAGACTTACTTTTACAGGCTAAGTAGTACTCTTTGTGAGGTGTAAACTGGACTTCATGTGTAAAATTGGTGTAGTTTCCCTTTAAGTGACTTAAAGAAAGAGAAAAAAGCAACCTTTTGCTCAAATTAGTTGTAGTTCTTTGAGTAAAATCATACTTTAATTCGGCCTATAAGGCATTTTTCTCTCTAGTACTGTTTATAGAAGTAAAACTCCAATCTGCAAAACAAGAAGCACTGAAACAGGCCTGACTCAGAGACCTGACTCAGAGAAACGCTGACATATACAAATGCAGTTTATGCGTTTAGCTGACACTCTTATCCAGAGCAATGCAAAATAAGTACGAAAAAAAAGAAATCCGAGATAGCCGAAGCAGCTGTTGTGCACCCAGACAATAGTTGTGACAAACATTGAAATGATGATGGGAAGTAGAGAAGAGCTGGGTAAAGAAATACGAGCTGAGGAGCCGTGGTTGCAGCTTTTATTTTGTCAGGCGTTCTTGTACGGGAGGAAGACGATACAGAGGAGGCAGATGTGATTCAGGATGGGAGGGGGTGATTACTACAGCGTGCCAACAGTGAAGAAAAATGATGTGCATGTAATAGTTTCCTGTCTCCTGCAGTAGCTGATGGGGTGTTTAATGCGCGAGTATTGCCTCTGAAAACACAAACTAAAGACTGGAGGGATTTCATCCGCTGGACACTGAAACCATTGAGTTGTGGAAAGTAGTGCAACCAGTGTTAAGTGATAACCTGCTAATGGGTCATTCCCAATTCCCTTTTATTTTCCTTTAACTAACTTCATTTTGAAGGCATGTGGAGGGAAAACACTGCTGTAACTAATGTATCCTCATACAACGGTTCGTATGGTGTCTTGCGAAAAGTTATTTCTCATTTTTTGTGTGTTTTCTTACGGATATCCAGCAACACGTGTCAATTTCCGTTCCAGTTTTTTCAAAATATACTTCAGTTTTCACAGGAAACTACTTAGTTAGGTTTCAGCAACAAAACGACTTTGTTAAGTTTAGGAAAAGATCGTGGTTTGGGTTAAAATAACTCCAGAAGTTGCGTAACTTTAGTACGGAAGTTATGTGACAAAAACTACTGAGGTTAATGAAAAAATCGTGATGTGGGGTAAAATAACTAGGGAAGTGGCGTGACTTGTGAAAGTTACGTGACAAAAACTACTTAGGTTTAGAAAAAGATCGTAGTTTGGGTTGAAATAACACCGAAAGTGGCGTAACTTAAGAACGGAAGTTACGTGACAAATAAATTAACGTTGACTTCTGGTTTCACACGGGACATGAACATCGGTCTCCTTGGCAAAAGTCTGGTGTTTTTTGACTCACCAGTCCACCCTTTTTGTCCTCACTGCGTCACATTTGTGGCTCTTTATACTTCCTGGTTCACGATTACGTGGATTACATATGAATTGATTTAGTGGGATATATATATGAATTACAGTGCATTACTTTCCGTAGGTTTGGCTATAACGGTGTGTGAGAACAGCCTGCTGTAACACAACTAGTCATGTACTTTTTGAGGTACTTTATCATAGTATTTCCATTGTATATTGTACTTTTTTACGAGCTAAAACTTTGATTCTCAACCTCCCCTTTTGCTTACTTTTGTCTTTTATTTTCTGTTGTCTTCTTTTGTCTTTTCTTTTCTCTTATTTTCGGCTCCCAATTGCTCGTCCTTGGCTTTTGACCTTTTCCACATCCAATGCAATAATTTCTGGAGCTGAATGTCAGCAACCATCAAAAAAAAACCCCGACTCCCCACCCCAAAACGGCATCAATTTCAGCCTTGTTAGGCCTCCACGCTTACACACACACACACACACACACACACACAGTGGTCGGCCAGCGGCAGACAATGTAAACCAATCCCTCTATTGCTGTCAGCGAACAAGTGGCTACCCGCTGGGTGAAAAAAGGGCACGGTGAGAAATGCTCTCAATCACTTTCAATTAATCCCCCCCTCCTCGCTGCTTGAAGGGACAGTTTTTCCACGGGGCGTGTGTGATATTGATTTATTATCCTCATCTACAATATTTCTGGCCGTGCACAACCAGACCTGTTAGCATCAGGGAATCATTAAGAGTTGGCTCTTAAAGCAGTATTTGTTCATATATTAAAAAAAAATTCTGCCACAGTTTCCACAATAATATAAAAATTCCCCCTGTTGTGATTTCCAGACAGTTCTTATCTCATGCTAATAGCGTGGATAATGATAATAAAGGAGAGTGGATGTGTGCGTGTGCGAGATCGGCGGCGTCCCTGCTTGAAATGATTAGAAGGTCGGGGCCCATTATGAGCTCCTCTCTGCCTTTTGTATCTGCTGTAATGAATACTGAGGGGGGCATTTGGAGTACTTTGAGGAACTAACAGCCTTTTTAATCCTTTAATCCTGAGGAAAACCAATTTCACCCCTACACACACACACACACATAATTCGAAAGAGGTTTCACTGAGTGTGTGCGTGTGTTTAACCTGCTCTCGTTAATTTCCCGGCTCAGAGACCTGGTGATCCTGGAGATTAGGTTCATTAAAATCACATATTGTACGCACCGCGCTGTGTGTGTGTGTTTGTGTGTGCGCCGGGATCAAGTGAGCAGATAGGGAAGGGCCATCGGTGTCGACGTTATCGCCCTTGTAGGTCCTATACCACACACATCCAGATGATCCCCCCCCCCACCCTCTGTGGCGTTTGCAGCAGTTTGACCCTGACAGGCTTGACTCCTGCTGGTCTGTAAAACGCCCCACTGTGACGAGTGCTACAGAAACCTTAAGGAAGTTTTATCTCTTAACCTTTACTTAGTGGGGGGCTAATCCTTAGGTCTCTAAAGTACATTAAACACCCTTTATTTTGACCCAAATACACATTTGATGCACCTTACGTTGCATAGAAAGAAAGAAAGAACTGAAACTATAAAAGATTTTCTTGTTACCTAAAGGGGTACTGGTATCATATGAAAGTAGAAAACCTAATGAATCCGTTGGTACCAACCATGTCATACTAGCTTGTCGTGAAGGAGGTTAAATAACGCTCCAAATTTATGCAACATTTTGGTGAGGAAAAACTGTCATGGCCATTTTCAAACGGGTCCCTTGACCTCTGACCTCCAGATATGTGAATGTAAATGGGTTCTATGGGTACCCACGAGTCTCCCCTTTACAGACATGCCCACTTTATGATAATCACATGCAGTTTTGGGGCAAGTCATAGTCAAGTCAGCACACTGACACACTGACAGCTGTTGTTGTCTGTTGGGCTGCAGTTTGCCATGTTATGATTTGAGCATATTTTTATGCTAAATGCAGTACCTGTGAGGGTTTCTGGACAATATCTATCATTGTTTTGTGTTGTTAATTGATTTACAATAATAAATATATACATACATTTGCATAAAGCTGCATATTTGCCCACTCCCATGTTGATAAGAGTATTGAATACTTGACAAATCTCCCTTGAAGGTACATTTTGAACAGATAAATGTGTGATTAATTTAAGATTAATCGCAAATTGTCAATGCAGAAAATTTGAAGGCAGATTTTCTTCCATTCTACCAGCTCATTAATAGCAGTTTATTATATTCACCAGTTGTGCCAGATGTAAATCATTCCCTAATTACATCTACTGACTCCAATAGGATCGGATATTGGTATCAATGGGGCCAATATATTCAATTCAATTCTATGTTTATATACTATATACATTAATTCCTGTTTAAGTTTTGACCAATTTGTTGCTGCAATAGAAAGGTTTACACTTCCTGTTAATTAAAGTGTACGATTTATTATTTTAATAGTAAATAAGACGAGACTCGCTGCCCGACGACTTGTCCTAACCATAAACATTCAAGGTCAAACCTTAACCATCTCGCGAGAGTTTCGCAACTTGTGGGTTACCTTCTAGACACAACCCTGAAAAACTTGGATCTGTGCATCCCTAGTTCGATGACACAGCTGAGGACGGGGCCTGAAAACCACTACTTTGTAACATCATGTGTTTCATCATTGTGTACAGTTTGAGAAGTTTTCTGTTAAAGCGTCTACATGTGGTTTAGAAGGAAAACTATCACACTCATATTTTCTGCGACATCATGGGCAGCCAGAAAATATTCCATCAATGACGGCCGGACTCTTAAAGGATTATGTTTTTAGAAGAGCATATGCAGCTCACGCCGTGGTTACTGAAAAACGTTGATAAGGAAGCAGGGGAGGAGTGTGTGAGCGTATGAATTCCTTTATGTGCTTTCAGCATTTGTGTATTTCCTTTATGAGTGTCTCTGCCTCGGCGTCTGCATGAGGACGGTGTGTATGTTAGTGCATTACTCCAGGCAGCACCTCCTATCACTGCTTCATAATGGAGGAGTGTCTGGGGAGTGTTATCACGGAGCCTGGCTGTTCGGGGGACTTAGGGGCCGGGGGCCCGGCTCAAAGGGCCCCCACGATGCTGAAAAGGTGACTGAATTGAAAAGAGGGTGGGGACGCTCTGCTTGTCTTTTATACATATGTGTGTATGAGAGAGGCTACGTGTGTGCGTGTAAAAGTCAAGAGGGCAGGACACAAGAGAGCGCCACAGAAGAATCGTCTTCCCAGCATGCCACAGGGCTTCCCTTACTCCCTCCGTAGGTGAGTAGCGACATAATTAGACAGATAAAAAAGCAACAGCGAATGTGGGAGCTCAGATAAGGTCTAATGAGAAGGAGACGGGACAGAGTGTGAGGAGAGGGGGATGGAGAAGGGAATGAAAAGGAGGTGAGGCGACGAGGAAAGAGGGAACAGAGGGAGAGAAAAGCACAGAAACAGGCGAGAGATTCAGATCAGATGAGGGTTATTAGGGTGAGATGACACATCCGAGGAGTCCAGGACAGGCCATCTGATGTCTCCTCTTCCTCCTGCGCACTGCAAAAAGTCTCCTTCACTTCAACTCATTTTACTATTAAGTCTTGAATCTCACCTTTCTGAAACGTTCTACTGTTGTAACGATAAATCATTACCGTTTTCATTGCCAGAAAATGTTCCAGTTCGCCCTGTGGCCAAAAACAGCAATAAAGACGCTGTTCTTCAAGAGTGAAGGAAGCTTTCAGAGTCTCTGGAACAAGCTGATGGAAAACTAACTTCTAATATGAATATTTACTTCTGCGAATATACGGAAAAAGAAGAGGCAAAGAACCTGTTTGCGACAGAAAACAACAGGGTTGCTGGGAATTGTAGTCTTAGCTTTGAGATCAGGCGGTTCTCATACACCGTTCGCAGCTATACCTACGAAAGGTAATGCACCGTAGTTTGTATATATCCCAGGAAATCAATGCGTAAGTAATGGAATAACTTTTCGTAAGATACTATACGAACCATTGTATGATGAATAATTACAGTACACCAATGCTAATTTTTCTTGATACCTCTTGAATGGTGAATATTCCCCTGCAAAAAACAAACATTGAAAATTGAATTGGAAACCTGAAATGTTAAAAAAAGAAGACATTTTTTTGCAGTGTTCTGTCTCCCTCTCCGTCTATCTGATCTCCCTCTTCCTCTCTTTGTCTCCTGCTGCCACCAACTGCTCCGTGTCCATCTGGGTACAACATCCGCTCTCTGGGAGGCTTCGTGTTTATCTATATCATCCTGCAGCAGATTAGCTGACACCTCTCACACCTCCTGCCTCGACCTGCCCTGCTGTCTAACCTCCGACACACATTCTTCTACATTTCAATAGCTCCATACCTCAACACTCTGCAACTTCTCTCTTTGGTTTATCATTTTTTGGTTTTCAAAAGGAAGTGATTGTTATTCATTCAGTGTGCGGTGTAATGAATTGTTTGTCTGGTGGTGTTGTTTTGTTTGGCTCTTCTCCTTCAGTCATTTGTTGCAGATCATTTGGCTGTGACTAAGTTGGCAGTGAAGACGCAAACATGAAGAGGGCCATATCCTCACAATGCATTCTGCAGTGATGATCAGAATAGCTCAGTGGGTAGACAAGTCGGCATTGTACCTGCAGCGTAATCTGATGGATGCACTTTTGCTCGACTTTTTATTGAACTGCTGCATGCATGTACATTTATTTGATTTAAGTTGGTACATGCATGAGATTAGGGATCACTTACTAGTTTTTTCCTTCGCTTTCAACCACTCAGTCTGAGCCAAAGTTTATGTACTTAAAGTACGTAACACACTTAACTTACATGCGTAACTTAAATGACTTAATAACATACTTTTTTTTAACCCAAACCATGATCTTTTCCTGAACCTAACCAAGTAGTTTTGTTTGAATTCACGTTAACCACGTGTTAAATAGTCTATCAGACTACCTTGCATGTTGCAAAAATGACGCTAAAGGTGTACCCAGTGAGATAAAAAGTGACGCCAAAGGGGCCCTGACCAAGCGTCTGTATGCGACGAGTTGCAAATGAGTTGGTATGCATCATTTTCTGTGAATCCCTTATACCATTTGAATCAAACGGACTTCGCCACTGACAATGCAAAGTACTATATAGAGACGTAACGTTGGTTTGATGCGATGAATATCTAAAAGATTATAACTTTAAGTTAGATATTTAAAGGGCGGGTCCATCTGCGTTCTTTTGCGACGTAGGATACCAAAGTAGTTTGGAAATAACTGAAAGGGTTGGATTGGATTTTTATACCTTGACCTTGATGACCTTGGCCTTGACCTTGCCGTCAGACAGCCCTTTCTGACGGGGAACTGAAGCCGTTATATCGTTCTCTTCAAAAGCCACCAGACTCCATTCACAAAGACAGTACCTCACAGAACACGGGAAGTTCTGAAAAAAACCCAAATAATGGACTCGCCCTTTAAATCAGTATGTTGTTTTGTGTTAGTGACTCTGATATACCACAGTCAGTTCTTATCCAGCCCATTCAACATGCTCTAGACGCGCCACGACTGACAGATCTTGGTGCCAATCGTCTGTTTAGATATTGGTTGATGTGACCAGTTGGCAAACTCACCAAAAGTCAGTGTAGTTTGTTAACTTTTTAGTACAAGAATGCATCTTGATGTGGCTGTTTTGAGAGACTTAAGAAGTTAAAATAGTGAATGAAGTGAATGTTAACCAGATTCAGTATTTGGAGCCACGTCTTTCTTTCTTTGGGTCTGGGTTCGCTATCAGGCCGCTGTTTAATCCGGGGGAGGTAATGGTATCGATGAACACAACCAAACCGGTTGAATACCCAGCAATAAGATGATCAATCATATCTTTAGGAGTCCCGGGCCACATGTTTTAGCCCCCGCATTAATTCAATCCCCATTATCTGGGGCTAAGGAGGAGGCCGTAATGGATTTGTGCACTCTAACAGAAAATGGCTTTTTTGAACCAACACACAATTAGCTTATGAGAGTTTTGGCAAACCATACCCATATTATCAACATAATGGGAAATAAGCCCGCAGCTTTTTAAATGAGTTAGAAGATGGGGGGTTAATAATGTGTACAGAAAGTTTTCAACTTTAATTTATCATTCCAGGAGAGACCATTAATCAGAGCGACTGTGAAGCGATGTTTTTCCTATTGATTTTAATCTGTTATTTAATCCCCTTTAGTTAATTTCCCCCTCAAACTACTTATTGTGATTTTAATGTTTACTGCTGGTAAGAAATGGGCTTCATATGTGTGCTCATCCCCACAGCATTACAAATGTGAGGAACAAATGCAATGAGCTGAAATATGAAGGGAAAGTGTTTGTCGGTTGATGAAATTTGCGATATGAAGAAGTGACAAATACAACTTTTACGTTACAGAAGTTGACTTGATATACCTGCAGTTATCCTTCATAACAAGCCAAAATACGAAAGAGGACAAGTTTCAAACTCATAACTGAGGCAGATTCAGAGGCTACATATATATATGCTTTAAATTAGAATATTTTCATTATTGGTTACGATCTTCCACCCAAGAAATTTAGAAGTCGATACCAATACCAGTGTCATTCCACGGTTCTCGATACCAATTTGATTCCCATTTATTACCATTTGCATACTGTTATTTTAGGTTAGGTTTATTTTAGTTATGTTAGGAAGTTTTACAGCTCATAATTCCCACTTTAATATCTATTCTATATTGCTGGCAAAACATCTCTTTCAAACAACTGTATTTATTCAAGTTTCTACCAAAAACTACATTTTACAAGATTACATTTAAACACATCATGATTACTGTACTCATTTTTTGAGTAGAGCCTGAACACATCATAACTTAAATCAATGGCACCTCCCGTTAACGTTAGCTGTTAGCTCCGTGCAGGATTGTGCTGCTCATCCTGTTGATTTCAACAAGTATTTCTTGTTCATGATAAGTTGCGTCATTTGGACACGTCGATGGTGAGTTCACTGCGTCCCAAACACATCTTCTATTGTCCACGGGATGCTGTTAGTCCCGAGCCCTGACGGTACCTGCGGTACTGTAGAAAAACATGTTACCACCGTCACGTTTTCAGATTATTGGTATCAACATGGTACCGAAGTATCGGTTTCTTATATCATACTAAAAGAGGACAAGGTCGAGCATTTACTATTCCATATTGCTTACTATATCTTGTAAGTCTGAAAACTTGATTTCAAATCTTAAGTATTTCTCTAAAAATCCATTACTAAATCACATTTTAAAGCCAAAACTGTTGTAACTTTGGCCGATAATTGAGTGTTTACGTAGGAACCAATCTTTTACAGTAAGAAGCTGATTGAGAAAAAATGTTTTCAGGCCCTTTAAGCCTCAATAAGATACGTATATGAGCTCAAAAACAATTGACAGAACATTCTGTCTTGTTTTCACTGTGTTTTATATTGATATCACAATGTTCCCATAAACAAAATACCAATACATTCCCAAAGCCGTAACATTTCCATGCAGTAAAATGAATATATTACACATACTGGACATTATAACAACCACGTTATCTGAATAATATAAATGTACATCCTGTCTTTGCTTTTGTTTATTCATGAGCAACTCTGCAATCTTGCCTTTCTGTATTGTAAAAGTTTTGACTGCTTTAATACGGCGTTAAGGACCACATCTCTTTTGAGACGAGGGTTCAATGTCACCGACGTGAACCAAAGTAAAAAGACTAATTCCCTTACAAGAGGTGTAGAGGAGAAAAAAAGGAGAGGAAAATGGAGGCTAGCGGGGATTTTATAAAACATGATGACTCGTCTGTCGGGTAAACAAAGCTTCCTCGCCTGGTGGCCTAATACTCTGAAAAAGTGCCAAATCAGCCGGTGAGGATTCAGCGTGTGTGCGGGGATTAAAGCTAAAACCCGCGAGGCCGCGGCACCCCTGTATGCAAACACAGTCCGCTACGTTAACCCAGTTTGATATCACAATGCATAATCTCTGCTTTTTTCAACAACACACACACACACAAACACACACACAGGCGTAATCTCTTCTTCCCGCAACTGTCGGGGTGTGACCTCTACGGCCCGATGCCCGCTGAGTGACGGGCCGCTCATCTCTGCACAGCACGCTGTGTTAGGCTCATGAACAATACACACACACACACACACACTGTTGTACATAAAGAAAAGACATCTAGGTATTTTGTGAGCGGGTGTATTTGTTCGATGTATAACGAAAGCACATCACACTCTGCCTTTCCTGTTAGATTACACCCTCTCTGATGCATAGTGACCTAAAGTGACCTGTTATTTTCAATCATTCGGAGCTTGTTAGAAGAAAACATCTTCAACTTCATGACTAGTTTGTCACCGACTTTGTCCCCGCTGTGTGTGGTTTCCTAGATTATGGCCACCTCTTTAGTCTTCCCACTGGTGTGTTGTTAAAATAACAATATGAGGCGACACTGAGTAGACATAAACTTGGATGCAAAGACGACTTTCTATTTCCAGCGGGTTCAACGTCACTCTAACCTGCCACCGCCTCGACGTCCACGCCACTTTCAAAAACGCTCCAGCGACCTCCTCGTCACACGTGGCACCTGGCACGCAGGTCCGACGGCAAATACCCGTCGGTTAATATTTGCACAGCATTTACAAAGCCACTTTTCCAGTCGGTTATATATAGGTGTGCTCTGCAGATGTTTATCGTTGCGGGCATTGATCTGTGTCGTTCCATGCAAAGGTTGGACCCTGGAAAGGTTAATTGGAAAACAAGAAGAGTTGAGAGACTTTCAGTCATGCTAAACTAAAAGTTTAGTGTGTTTTCTGCTGGTGCTCTAAAGCACAGAGAAAGTGTGTGTCTACAAACTTAAGACCTTTCAAAATGTACCTTAAAGGGAGATTTGTCAAGTGTTTAACACTATTATCAACATGGGAGTGGGCAAATATGCTGCTTTATGCAAATGTATGTATATATTTATTATTGGAAATCAATTAACAACACAAAACAATGACAAATATTGTCCAGAAACCCTCACAGGTACTGCATTTAGCATAAACAATATGCTCAAATCATAACATGGCAAACTGCAGCCCAACAGGCAACAACAGCTGTCAGTGTGTCAGTGTGCTGACTTGACTATGACTCGCCCCAAACTGCATGTGATTATCATAAAGTGGGCATGTCTGTAAAGGGGAGACTCGTGGGTACCCATAGAACCCATTTTCATTCACATATCTTGAGGTCAGAGGTCAAGGGACCCCTTTGAAAATGACCATGACAGTTTTTCCTCACCAAAATGTAGCGTAAGTTTGGAGCGTTATTTAAACTCCTTCGCGACAAGCTAGTATGACATGGTTGGTATCAATGGATTCATTAGGTTTTTCTAGTTTCATTAAAGAAAGTAAACTACAGAAATGTTAAATAAATTAGTGGCGTTAAAATGAATTTGCGTTAACAAGTTATTATCTCTTTTACAGCCCTAATATTAACATAGAATTTAATTGAATAGATTTACTGCATTGTCTCCGATCCAGCTATTTGAGTCAGTATCGGCCCGATATCCAATATAGGTTCATCCCAAGGTCAAGTGGGCCTATTAGTAGTAGGCCCACATGACCCCAGCCCGGAGACTACTGGCCCAAACACTCCCAAAATTTCATGTCTTGTTCCGATTTGTTGGTTTGCTGATGTGGTTTGGAGCAGCAGCAGCTAGAAATTTCAGTCCTTAATTTCTAACACCGCCAGACTTTTGACTCGGGTTGTCTTTCTAAATTGGTGGACAATGTGTCTAGGACCATCATTTTCTGCTGATGACCAAAGATATACAACATTTCTTTCATGATTGTCAACTTTTGATCAAGAAAGATAATAAAGACATAATTGAATATATAAAAATATCTAAAAGGGATATTCATGTCCCATTTAAGATTTTATTTTGGTGCCAAACAGCATCATGGACAGATTCAGGAGGGCGTTAAAATGACCTAACGGGCAGTGTAAGTTTCCTCTGACTGACAGCTTACCCGACACCGTGTGAATGGTCCTATCACCTCTCTGTGAGCCCAGAAGTGTTTGCAAACACTGTTATTTCCAGGTTTGTGCTTTATATCACAAACTGGAACTGGAGCCAAAAAAAGGGCGCCGAGAGGCCCTCGAGCTGAAGAGGAGCCACTTTACAAGCAATTCATCACCTTGTGGCGGCCCGTCTCTCCTCTTCCCCTTCATGTCTCTCTCCCACTCCCTCTCTTTCCACTGGCTTTTTTTTTTATCACACTAGTTGTTCTTCCTCTCTATGTCCCTACAAAAAAACCCTCCCTCCTCCCCTCCAAACCCCTCATCTTCCTCCCCCCCTCCACCGCCGCCGTCTCCCGGTCTAATCCTGGAGCTTCGGTTCTGTTATGGCGTATGGGTATCTGACCTCAGCATCGCCTCTAATCCGGCTTAGTTCACTTAATGATGCCACTTGTGGTGCCACGAACGCCACCGAGAAGTCTATAAAAGCCTTCCATTAAAATGCAAATCCGAACTGGCGGAGAGAGAAGCTAAGCGACACGGGAGTGGGAGAATTTGACCGCAGAGCCCTTCTTTTTTCGTCTCTCGGCTATGCAGCCGATGCGGCAAACGCTCCCTCCAATAATAACTGATTCTGTGATTAGGAGCACTGCTGCATGTTGGCGATGAAATAGATTCCCGTCCTCCGCAGAACAAAACGAGAAAGAGAGGGAAAACTCCATTTCAGAGGAGACGCGTGCATTTTTTTTTTTTTCCCCCGTTGTTGTCAGGAAATGAACAAATGGTTATCAATGTTCGGAGAGTAAATCTCCCATCTCTCCGCCAGGTTTTCCCAGCTGATACTATTTTCTCCGTACAAGGCAGGAAATGAAATTTCTCTTCTGTGCGCCGTATCACCTCGCGTCCGCCGCCCTCCCCCTCATCTGCTCTACCTTTTTATCAGGGTATTCTTTACTGAGAGAGAGAGGAAGGAGCCTCCTCTCCATCTCCAAACAGAGAAGTAGTCTCCTGCAATAACATGCCATACACATCAAGGCCGATACACGCCGCAATAGAGTAGTTTCAATTTACAGAATTATTTGGTGGTGGACGGGTATCTGACCTTTTTTTTTTTTTCCTATGGAGGGATTATACCATATCATGTCCTTCACACGGGAATCGTGATTTAGTAAAACCATATCAGTGTGCTGGTGTTTTCATGCATTTAAATGAAAAAGTGTAATGCATATCTACTTTTTTTGTGTTTATTTGGACGTAAAGAATAAAATATAATGTAGTTTATGTTCAGTCTAATCTAAGATGTCTAGAAAAAGTAATCTTCTTGATGGTCTTTTGAAACTCTGTGAGTGAAGTGGCATAAAAACTCTGTTAAAAACACTCTATATTAACTCGTATTCGCATTTCCATGTAGAAAATTTCGTTTTCACAACAATTTCCACTAGACTAGAATGCATAATTAGTTTATGTTTCCCATTGTAAAATTAAATCTAAAAATACATTTTTATTCACCCAATCACCAATTAGCGAGAAGTTTATCACTAGTCGCTAATTGGTGATTATCACACCAAGAAAATTAGTACAAATGATATAAACAAGTGTGAGAAATTTGGGAAAATGCTCATTATTAATGTCATTTGCATGATTCAGTTTAAAAAGTAAGGGGGTAAAAGTACGACTATTATTAAAAGGGATATTTAATTTTGTTAATTACCACAGTGTTTTTTTATTTTGGTTTGACAGTGACTAATAAACTACTATATGGGAACAATGGCACCAAGGGCAAATTGTAGTAGCAGTAGGATGCTTTGATTATCAATTAATCTATTGATTCTTTTTTTTTTTTTTTTTTTTTAATAATTGATTGTTTATTTGAATCCCCCATTTGCTACCTGATCACATTAAGCTTTCTGGGGTCAATCATCATCTTATATATATGTTCATTTAGTCCCATATGCATATAGCTGTATGTACATTACCTCTCTGTGTATAGATATAAATATAACTCCACCTGTATATACAATTTATTCTGTATAATACTCTTATACAACATTTCTTTTATACAATATTTCATCAGTATGCTCGTTAGATGCAAAACTGCATTTCGTTGCACTTGTACTATGTGCAATGACAATAAAGTTGAATCTAATCTAATCTATACATACAATATGATTTAATTTGATTTGGATATTATCTGAACATGTTTCTAGTCTAGGCCTGTCACGATAATTACGTTATCAACATATCGTATGATATATGGACATGACATATTGACTTATCATACGATATGTACGGAATAAACAGCAGCTGCCATTATAAGACTTGGACATTGCACAGACATTGCACATTTTTGTTAACAGAGCCTGAGAGTGCATTTTATTTATTGGTTATGTTTCATTAATTTAGGATATTTTAATTATAATATCTGAATATTATTAAGAATTCAAAGTTCATTGATTTTTGAAAGGGTGTACATTATATTATCCTTTTATCAGTGGCATAAAATGATCTTAAAATGACAATAATATCATTTATCGTCCAACAAAAGTAGTGAACGTGACAGGCCTATTCCAGTCATTAAGGCCTTATTGTCATACAGATTGTGACAGTTCCCATTCGAGCACCCAAGTAGTGTAAGTGAAAAGAAATAGCCAAACAGTAAAAGAGGTTGAGAAGTTTTATTTCACATTACTCACAGAACATTTTATTGTCTTATGCTACAACATATATCCACCTGAATCCTAACAACAAAAACTGGAAGGGCACTCAGAGAGCGCAGACATCCACCAAGGCCCTAAATTTGATGAAATTTGGGCCAGTAGTTTTCCCGTAATCCTGCTGACAAACCGAACCGAAAACATAATGTCGTTGACGGAGGTAATAAAGAGAAATCAAAGGCAGACTGAGATTAAACCAGTGACAAAAATGCACTAACGGCAGAAATTGAACCCAAATGTAGTGTTTTTGTTTAAAGAATAAAGGGTAATTTTACTCCTGGGTTGCCAAAATGCTAACATTTTTATCAGCTCAGGCAGCGCCGCCTCACTCCAAACAGCGTCTCGGAATAGAAACTCTTCAGACAAACACACAAACATTGTTCTTGGCAGAGCCGGGGTGATGAGGCAGTGTTGTTGGCTCTGCAGCGGAAACCTATTGAGAGTCAGGAGAGTGAATTTGGGGTCGCTTCACTGCCCCGTTGCCTGCCAGTGATTGGCCCGATTCCTGCTTTCAGAAACGTGGTCATGGTCAACACACACGCACACACACACACACACACATACACAGACGCATTGAATAGTACTTCTTTTCAGGGAATCTTGTACTATTGACATAATATTTGCAGAATATATATGTGAAAAATTGCATGAAATGAAGCTATTATTTTTGTATTTTCTTTTAAAAGCAGATTAAAAAAAGAAGCTTTCTTTTGTAGAGTAAAAACAGACCTATTTTATGACAATGTGTGTCCATACATCGGCAATTTTTCCAGTAAATAAATGCAGCATAAAGCTCAGATACGTCTTGCACAGTGTTACCACCTTTGCTCCAAACTGGCCCAGTAAATGTGCTTCTAATTATTGGTGTGAGAGAGAAAGAAAAAGCATTGGGAGTCACTGGTGTCTTGCAGTGAATAAAAATCATCTCTTGTATTTGGAGCACGCTGAAATAATCCAATGTTAAAGCTATAAAATGGCGTTTAGTGTACACTTTCTTATTTAAAAACCTGATATAATTATTTATAATACAAGGCATGGATGTTGCAGGTCCTACCAAAAAGAGAAAATATAAATTTTACTTGAATTACTACTTGGTTTGATGTATATTTGTTGTTTTGTTAACACAATATATGTCAAATTACTCAACTTTTCAGGAAGGATAACTAGTTAATCTTGATGGCGATGCATTTTTGTTTTCATACACCCAAAAGTTGCAGAATTTAATCAAGCATGTAAACATCAAATTCATTGTGCACCCTACAGTAGTTTAACAAAAAGAAATTATTAGTTACAATAAATAAAAGGTAATTAAAGTAAGGTAGGTCAGCTGTCCTAAATAGCGTTATACTGTATCTAGATGATGTAGTTATTTATATTAAAGGAAGAAGCGGTTAAAATGACAGTACATGAACTTATTTTTGTTTGGCGTCCATACAACTTTATAATACTTATTTGTTAAAAAGTTACAATTCAATTTAAACAACTTTATTAATCCCTTTATAGGGTGATTGGTTTGGCGCAGGTTGTACATAAAAACGTAGATAAAACACAGTGACACACAACAACAACAATATATGTAAGCTAAAAATATAAAACAGGACCTAAAACGATTACTGATGTAAATTAGACTAACTAATAAATAAACAGATTGAATAAGGTTGGCAGGTTAAAGGATAAAAGTTACAGATGTGTTTCCTTGAGTCGATGTGTTTTCCAGTGACCTTCGGCACACAATATTTTAAGAGGAGGAGTCAAAGCGTGCTATGTAGAGTGTGAAACAATAATTTTGAATCCAAATCAGTGAAATGAAGTGTTCCAAAGCACTGAAAATGTCCCATCTGTGCTCATTTGGCCTGCAAGTGCCCAGAGGGAATTAGGAGAAATTAACAAATGGCATTTACTCAAAATTGCACCGTAACAAAAACTTAAAACTGTACCACAGAATACGATAAAACGGCATTTTTAAAACATATAAAGGGTTGAAATATGAATGTTTCATGTGTATATCAAACATATATCAGTTAAACACTGGGAGCATAGGAACAGATTATTTACCTCACACGTCTTGAGTCCACTTTAAGTTATAATCAGCTACAATAACTTAAAAAAAAAACAGTGTAAATGTCGGTGTGCCTCGTTGGAACAGCAGTGTCAAGTTAGTTGTGGGAAATGGAGGGTGTAAAGTGGGAAGGGCACGACGAGAGAGAGAGAGGGAGATGTGGGGAGCATCTGCCTGTGGTCATGGTTCATTCACTTTCGCTATGGCCTCTCAGCTCTTTGAAAGTGCAAGATGGTGAAAGAAAGAAAGAGAGAGAGAAGGAAAAGAGAGGGGGTGGTGGTGGTGGTGGTTGTAGTAGAGAGTTGGCATGGCACAAAATTCCCCCTCATTTTCATCTGCTACATTCATCATATCATCATAGTCGATCGCTCGTTCCTCTTTTTTAACCGCCCTCGTCGCTTGAACCCGAGGTCTCGGAGGAAGTAAATAAAAGACGGGAGTTTAAACCAGACTTTGGGAGCGCTTGATCTCGCAGCCTGTACAACCCAGGGGAGTGGTGCTCGCTTTGCTCTTCTTACGACTTGACAATGCTTGTTCAAAAAAAGGGGAAATGGTCAGAGCAGTTCTCAGGGTAAGACAGAAGAGAATGAGCACACAGCATCTCTAAATCACAGTTTATTGCTGTAGATATTTACAGTCGTATATGTGCTGATCCTCTCAAACTCCCTCATATTCGTTCTTCAAAAAGCACTCTTTCTTTTCTTTTAAACTGTTCGGTTTGGATGTTTCATGTTGATTTGCTCAAGAGAGATAAACAGAACCAATGCGACCAAATTCAGTTGCAATCAAAAGAGGCTCCATCATGAGTTGTCTGAGGCTCCCCTCTGCTTCTTGGATAGGCCCGGGGTTTTGGGCGCTAGAGGGGGGCGGGGGATTGATTTGTGTGTGACAAAGGCAGGGTGTTTGCATGTTAAAGAAGACTTTTTTGGGGAGGGGGAAAGATGCGAGGTCACCGTTTCCCTGTTTTGGCATGGCGCTGATAAGGCGGCACAAGCCGGCGCATTTCGACAGGCGGAAGATGTATCTGCTTGTGATGTAGCGTCGCGCCCGGCTCTGCCACGCCCCTGCCCGGCCCCGCCCTAACCCAGCCTCTAATCTATAGCGTCAGGAAGCAAACCGTCACTCTTCCGACTCCTCACCAATCACACGTTGACCTCAAGGGCGTCAACGTTTCTAGTAGAGATGACAATCGACAACACAAGTCTACAAGTTGGACTAAGAAGTCGGGCCCGTCCAGTTTCCTGAATTGCTAATTTCCTTTCAAAACTCAATGTTCAACGAGCACGATGCTCATTCAGAAGATAATCCTTTTCTTCAGAGAGCCTCACACATTTGACGTCTTTGTCAGCACTTTCTCATGTCACAGGTTTGTTGTTGGTTGTAATGGTAATAGCTGGCAGTACAATGACAAGATAACTGATTAGGTAAAATGAGCGATTATGTTGAAGGGGTAAGGTGCTGAATACAGAAATACAAGACGGAGAGAAATCCTGACATTATTTCTTCCAGTAAAGAACTGTTTTTTGCTATAAATCAATTAAACAACGCAATTATAAATAAGGAATGTGTCCAACATTGTCCATCAGTTCATTTATTTTGCATAAATGTGCAACGTATCCTCATACAACGGTTACAAAAAGTTATTCCTCATTTTCATTGTCAATTTCTGCTTGTAACATGCAGCCAGTCTTTTCAAAATTAACTTCTGTTCTCACAGGAAAGAATTTGGGTTAAGTTTAGGCAAAAAAAACTACTTAGTTGGGTTAAGGAAAAGGTCATGGTTTGGGTTAAAATAACTACAGAAGTGGCGTAACTTAAGTACGGAAATTGCGTGACAAATAAGTCAACGTTTGGATTAAAATAAATACAGAAGTGGCGTTACTTAAGTACGGAAGTCACGTGACAAAAAGTCAACGTTTGGATTAAAATGACTACAGAAGTGTCGTAATTTAAGTAAGGAAGTTACGTGACAAAGGAGTCAACGTTTAGGTTGAAATAACTACGGAAGTGGTGTAACTTAAGTACGGAAGTTACGTGACAAATAAGTCAACGTCCTCCCTATGCAGTGTTTGTCACTCTTTATACTTCCCGGTTCATAATTACGTGGATTATATACAAATTTATTTTGTGGGATATATACGAATAACAGTGCATTACTTTTCTGATAGAGGTCAGATGATGTGTGGTCTTAAAGTATATGGTTATAATATAATATACATTGCAATCCTTCGTTTTTTTAGGCATTATGCCATTTTATGTTGATGACGTACACGTGTTCCCTTCAAGTGAACATCTTAAGACTATAATAGATTTAAACATATAAATCTGATGTGTACAAACTAACCAGGACTGTGTTTTAAAAGAATAAGGACAAAATAACTCTACGTTGGACTATTGAGCCAAGCTCTTTTGAAGCTTAGCTTTTTATTAAAGTTTTCCTCAGTGAAGTAGAAAGTACATCTCTTTACTTCCCCTCTCTCCTCTCTTCTTCTTTCTCTTCGCTGCATCTCTCTGTCGGCTACACTCTTTTATTTGTGAGTCCTTTTGTCCTCTTGCGCGCCTCCGTTTTGTCCCATTAACTCAGACGTGTCAAGGCATGCCCATTGCTAGCTGTGCCCAAAGCCCGAGCATGGCAAAGCAGGACCAGATGGTTGCTAGGGAGGTTGCCAGGGCGGATCAGTGGGCCTGTGTGTGTGCGCCTGTGTGCGTGTGTGTGTTCAGTATCTCAAAGCCACGCTTCGCCGTCGGACAATGGCATCGCCGGCCCACACCGGGGTTGGGCTGTGGCACCAAGCCGCGACCCAATAATGCCGGTGCCGCTGAGGGTTGCGACCTGGAAACGGGGGCCGACTGTGATAACAGCTTGGCCGAGCGGCGGGGAGGACACCTTGTCAGTGTCGCCACGTCGTAACGCGTGAATGTCACTGTCCTGCTTGCCCGCCTGCCCTCCACCTCCTTTCTTTTTTTCTTCCCAATCAACCCCCCCTCCCGCCACACACCCTCCTCCCTCCCTTCCTCGCCATCTTGAGAAAAACAACATGTCCCAGTAAGATATGAAGACCAGAACCAGGAGGGAAATAAAAGGATTCCCGCTGATTTACTGCGACCGTTCTATTCTCGGCTCGGTTTTGATCCACGCCTTGGCAAAGGCCTCGATTTCGCTTTGATGACCCTTTCTTCAGACCGTGATGGTTTACGGCTCGTTGTCAGTTCTGCGTGTCTTCATCGAGAACGGTCTGTCTTGTGTGCAGCCATAATACAGACACCAGCGAATTATGAGATTAGAGACCTGTGTTTAGAGGCCTGTGGTGTCTCTTCCATGTCTGACCTGATTCTGAATATATTGAATTGCCGTTTGTACAAGAAATCTCTGTCTAACATTGAGAGTGGGATATAAGTCCTTTAACCCTTTAAAGATGGACCTCCCGCTGGCGGGATTGTTGTTTACATGATCCTGTTTAAATCAATGTAAAATAAAAACCATATAGGCTAGAGCATTCATTCTTTTTGCAGTGGAAAGCCAAGGCCTCTGTCTTTTGCGTCATCATGTACGCTCGTGATGACGTCATTATGTTGTGTTACGTGCGGTACAAGACGCGATGACAACGCACAGTGGTGCCAAATTTCCCCACGGTATATCGCTGTTTACATAATCCCGATAAATCGATGTAAAATAAAAAGCATTATAGCTAGAGCATTCATTCTTTTTGCAGCGGAAAGCCAAGGAGGCTTCACGTCATCACGTTGTAAGCTCGTGATGACGACGTGAGGAACGATCAATTTCGTTGTGTGTTTATTTAGTAACATTTCATGAAAAAAACATGTCTGATTTCTGTATTTTCTTTTTTCATTTATGACACAATTTCATTACTTTTGTCAATTATTATAGTTTATTCACTTATATAACCTTTTAGCTCGGGTTGTGCAGATTTTATTGATATGAATAATTTAAAGATGACATCACAACAAGCAAAAATACCAATATAGGCACTGGCGGATCATTTCTATTGCCGAATTCAGCATTAATTCTGTTTGGTTAAAAGTCTTGAAATTTGGTACGGCCATACTTTGGGCAAGTATCTAACAGTACAACTTGGAATTTTTTAGATCACATGAAAAATCACACTTTTATCAATGGTCAAAGACAGGATTATTGAAAAATGAGGAAAAACGTTAAAATAGTTTATTAAACGTCTTCCATATGATTTTTTTTACCCTGCATATGTGTGCATATCTTTGATATTCAACTCTTTATGAGTTCATAGATACTAAATACTTGATTGTACTCCTTGTAGTTTCTGAGTGTGGTCGAAAATGCCCAAGAAAAGTACAAATTTAAGGATTTTTTTTATTATTTTCAGTACACGCTTGCCAGAGGTTCCTATCTATATATTCCATATAAATAAAATTTGCATAGAATGATTTAAGTCAAACAGCAGGTGAAAACATTCGCTTGATGATCCATTAGTTTCAATGCACTTTCAGAAGTATGTCTGTTTGCTTCTATTAAATAGGAATACTTGAAAATGTCATATGCTAAAATACGCGTTACGTGTGTTTCCGAACAACTTTCAGTACAGTTCGAGGAGATGCAAAGACTCCAAAAGTGTGTGTAAATTTAAACTTGGCTTAATCTTAACAGGACAGATTACACTCAGCAGGTGAGTCTGCTGGTAACAGGGACAGGCTGCTAGCGTTGGCACGGCGCCCCACCAGCAATAACTCTAATGGAGCACTTTCAGAGCTCCTGGGAGGGGAAATCAAATGATGTCAACCATGTCATAATCCAGACCTGGCTCCAGTTTTATAAGAGAGAGAAGGGTTGGATTGGTGGGGGGTACTTTGGGCGCACACTTATCATGACTTCTCTGATCTGACATCTGTGACGTGTGATGTACACGACTGGAAAAATCACTGCAAGTCTGACAGGCGGGAATAAATTTGACCATCAACATCTCAGGGCTCACTTCTTTAAGAGTTTAATTTGAGAAAGAATTGTAGAACTTTCTTGTCTCGTCACAAACCAAATTAAAACGATTAAATACAGGAAATACTTATGTTCAGCTTTGCTGTCGTCCTCGTTGCAAAAGCCAAGCAAACACATCTCACACTGAAAAGATATCTTCAATCAAATGAAACACTGTGTAAACAAAACCAGCAGCGGGTGACGGCGTCTCAACAATTCTTCAATTACGGACCTCGAGCCTTTAAAACAAAGATATTGTTATCTGTCTCCTCGTTCCACTCCGCGTCTGATGTCTTGCTCTCACAAGTAGCTCCCTCAGGTTTTCTCTGACGGATCGTGAAAGCCGCGATCTCGTGTTTTCCGAAGTTACGACGCTGTAACCGCAACACCGTGCTCGACACAAAACGGGGATCAATCGCTTTGTGATTATGAGGTGTTGCTTGTTAACAATGTTGGCGTAGGTCACATCTTATTCTCCCAGAATTGGTAGAGGAGTGTTCTAACTTGATAATGATGATAATGAATTCCCACTAAATAAATAAATAAATTGCTAGAGGAGTGTTTTTTTTTAATCAAATTTGATTGGTTTTAAAGATACATTTTTTAATATAATAATAATAAAAAATAGACATTATTACTAATAATGATGATAATAAATCTCCCCCCCCAAAAAAAAAATTATAGAATTGGTAGAGGAGTTTTTTGTGATCAAATTTTATTGATTTTAAAGATATACATTGGAAATTATTAACAAAAGATACTAAATAATAAATAAAGATAAATAGATAATTCAAAATGAAATATTATTAAAAAAATTTTTTAAATAATAATAAATAAAATACAATAATAAATGATTACTAATAATGATGATAATAAATACCCCCTCCCCAAATACATAAATAAATAAATATAATTATTATTTTATTATTTTTATAAATAAATACAAATAATAGTTTGTTTTGAATGAATGAATGAATTGGGTTTTTTTTATATAATAATAATAAAATAAAAAAATAAAATACTAAAATTATTGCTTATAATGATGATAATAATTAAATAAATAAATAAATAAAAATCATAGAATTGGTAGAGGAGTGTTGATGATGGTGGTATTTTAACAGGACGTTGACTTGAAGCTCTTTAAAATAACGCTTTGTTCACATCTGGGACTGAAACAGGACCTTACACTTGTATTTTTAAGGGAAAAAAAGTGCTGTACATGGTTAGATTTTTAATGGCTCAGTGTGCAACAAAAAAAGCCCCAGTTGAAAACCTCAAGTTTCCACAAGTATGTAATTTCAAGGATGAGGACTAAAAGATAAAGATTAAAGTTACGGTTAGGTGCATAATCAGCTTTTAAGTGTTGAGGTTTGAGCAGAAATCTGACAAATTTTGGTCGTACTCGTCTGGAAAGTGACAGACTGATGAACCGTCATCCACATGACATTAGCACCCTCTCACACTGAAGAGGAGCAGCCTATTGAAGCACCACAGGGTGCCGTCAGATCGCTCGCTCTGATATGGACACAAACCTCCAACCTGTGTGTGTGTGTGATCCCTCACTCGGACCATTCAGCCGGTGACTGATGACGTTCCCCTCCAGCACCGGGCGACATCGCGGCACAAAGAGCCACTCCGGGTGAAACAAAGACCCTCCTAATTGTGCCTTTGAGCAGGCCCGCTTGGTCGGTCAGCTGGTGGCTGGTGGGTCCCTTGGGTCCGGCGGTCCCGCCACAGATTGGCTGAGGCCTGGGCTGCTGCACCGAGAGGAAATTAGGAGGCTTTGTGTCTCCCAGTGTTAGCCGTATGAGCTCAACTAATGTTACACCATACCACAAATGTGATCTCTTATTCTTTAATAATATTTTAACAACACAGTGATCGAAAAAAATGCATATTTTGACAGCCACATGACTATTTTCGTATTTTATTTTGAAATGAAACAACTAAACACACATGCAAGTTGTCTAATGGTGGGTTCCAGGAGGCGAATACACTGGTGGAAACCTCGGTTTAGTGTGTTTTATACATGTTTGTAGGCTAATCCCAAGAGGTTTGGTTGAACGAGGTCTTATCTATGCACTTTTTGAGAAATAATAAAAAAAAATTCTTATCATGGATCAATTACAGACCTTTATAAATAGCCTATATTTAAGAAAAAGAAGAAATTTGAATCCCAAAATTGAAAACCGAACACCTACCCAATGAACAAATATCCCAATAGTCAAATATTCAGGCCCAGCCCTACAACACAATAATTGAGTTCCTTGCACTGTAATATACCTGCTCTTGTGTACTTTGTGTTCTTATACATACTGTACTGTATAGTGCCGTAGAGGCTCCTCATGGGACATGTTTCCATTGCTTCTATATGATCTAAAGCATGCCTTAAAGACAGATTGAAGTGAGGCAATTGTTGATTTTGGCGGATAAAGCTGGTGGGAAAACACACTGACGGCAATCAGAATGACTTATTTGAAGTGAAAATCATAGTATTAGTACGTCATGTTAATTTTGAACGCCTTTATCAAACCTCCACCAGTGTTGTACTGTTTATATCCTCACTGATTAAAGGAGAAGTCTGGCAATATTTAATGTTTTTCTTATTGTTAACAAATTCCACAAAAAAAGAAAACCAAAGCTTTCTTCTTCTGTCCCATAGAGCTCCGCTTTTTGTCCAAAAACGATTAAAAACACATCAGCTAACCACATCGCATTGGGTGACTTCATTACCATGAACACACACGCTGCAGTTTATTTTGATTCATTGCCACAAACACCGTCCTGCTGCTGTCAATGTGTATCAATCTGCAGCTGAAAATAGTCCCAAACAAATGCTCAATTTACTCATGTTATAGTAATGCATGTTAAAAACTACAGTGCCCAGATGTTTTAGGAAAATACTGAGCCTTTTTAAACCCAATAAGTGACACAGACAGGGTAGGGAAGTTGGAAAGTATTGAGAAATGGACTAACAACCATATCCTTTCATTTCTAATCGCCATGGGGACGCAGTGGATGATGAATCCACTTAAACTCCCCAAATGTGGATTAATCCGCAGCTGAAAATAGTCCGCCAACAAATGCACAATTTAGTCATGTTTTAGGAACGTATGTTAAAAACTACAGTGCCCAGCTGTTTTAGAAAAAAATATATATAATATAAAAAATTAAATTATATATTTGTGAGCTGTTTTTATAGATGTACATCTTTAGTAAGAACCAATGGGCTTGGGACTGTGTGACACTTTTATTTTCTAATCGCCATAGGGACTTAGTGGATGATAAATCCACTTTACAAACCATTTTATTTGTTCTTTTTTTTATTTATTTTTTATTTTATGTACCCTGATAGGGCATTAAAAGCAGTAAAAGTATTTTAAAGTTGACATATATGTATTAAAAATGACGAGGCAGACTGAAATAGCCTCCAACAAAACAACACAAAAGGCAAAACAAAGCAGCGCAGCGACAGCAATTGTACGCCACGCACCATGATTGACTACAAAATATACAGTGGCGAAATGCGGAGCTCAAAATAGTCCGAGTCATGTCATCCAAATCGTCCAGGACACCGGGAGGCTGTGACGGCTGGTGGTCTGTTGTTGTGGATGCAAACAGGGCCGGCCATTTGGTCCCATTGTTAGCCATTGTTAAGAGGGGCTATTGAAGAGTAACCCTGCCTCTCTGGCTGAGGTCAACGACGTTGTAATGGATACTAAATGACCCTTTAAAGAAGTGAAACGAGAGCGATGTTTTCACTTCTAATAAACGCCACAAATATAATTGAAACATTACGACAAAATGGATTTGTCACACGAAGAATCCAAACAAAAGAAGATGGCTATGGTTATTCTTGTAACAGAATCCGCACCACTGCTGCCGTGACAATATCTCCACATCAAAACATGTTTTCCTCAAAACCAGGCGGCTATTTGTGGCGTCTCCCATGTAGCGGCATGTCGCAAGGAGAGTGTTTGTTGTTGCTGTGAAAAGACAGCCTGCCTTTCGGAGACGTATCTGTGTGTGTGTGTGTTGGTGTGTGAGAAAAGGCCGGCTGCTGGGGCGAAGCGGCGACAGACAACAGACTGAGAGGCAGTCTGCTCCCGCTGAGCCGGCGCTGCTGTGCTCCGAACACGCCGCTAGAACGTGCTCTTCTGCAGATTATACATTACTCACTCGCTCATGGTCACTGCCTCGGTTTCACACACACATTCCCATGCCTTGCACAGTCTGTGCACGGTTATCTCCTGCACTTCTGTGGGCCAAAAACAACTGCTTTCAAACCTTATTGGATCACCTGCATGGAGAAAAGTGTTGCAAGTAGGGCTGTCAATTGATTCAAATATTTTATCCCGATTAATCGCATGATTGTCCATAGTTAATCGCAAATTAATAATTTTTTACTGCATGTGATTATCATAAAGTGGGCATGTCTGTAAAGGGGAGAGTCGTGGGTACCCATAGAACCCATTTTCATTCACATATCTGGAGGTCAGAGGTCAAGGGACCCCTTTGAAAATGGCCATGCCAGTTTTTCCTCGCCAAATGTAGCGCAAGTTCGGAGCGTTATTTAACCTCCTTCGCGACAAGCTAGTATGACATGGCTCAGTTGTAAAGGTAGATTAAAGTTACTAACATCATATGCAACTAGAAAACCTAATGAATCCATTGGTACCAACTATGTCATACTAGCTTGTTGGGAAGGAGGTTAAATAACGCTCCAATGTTACGTTACATTTTGGCGAGGAAAAACTGCCATTTTCAAAGGGGTCCCTTGACCTCTGACCTCCAGATATGTGAATGAAAATGGTTTTATGGGTACCCACGAGTCTCCCCTTTACAGACATGCCCACTTTATGATAATCACATGCAGTTTGGGGCAAAAATTAGTTAACATGTGATATGCAATAACATTTTTGAATATCGCAATAACGATATTACTTGCTTTAAATAAACAGATATTGATGTGTGCTCAGTTCTGCCTGTTTCAGTATACTGCTAAGAAACAACACATTGCTTTTTGAATTAAAAAAGGTGAAAGGAAATTATTTCCAACATTCATTTATTGAACAAATTGAACAGAAAAGGCACAAATAAAAAAAGTATAATTACATTTTAAAGTGCAGTTTTCTACTGATGCTCTCTTTCAACTAACTCAAAAAATCCCTCAGTGCAATATCGCAGTTTTTCGCGATGTGTTTATCGTTCAAGTTGACATTGAGATGACGAGCCCTAGCAAAAACCATGCAATGTGTTATTTTTGCCTATTCTAAAATGTTGTATTTCTGGTGTGTATATCGCCTTGCTTACAGCATCGCAATATATTGAATCGTTCCCCCTGTATCAGGATACGTATCGTATCACCAGATTCTTGCCAATGCACAGCCCTATCTAGAAACTAGAGCATCAGTGCAGGATCCGTCGTTGGTGCATTGATTTCATTTGTTGGACAGATTTGTTTGACACAGGGGATGAGAGGCGGGCTAAACTCTGCAGCTGAAAGGAAAAAGGGGGCGAGTCGAGTGTCTGGAGAGTAAGATGGATGGAGACGGGGGTCTTTCATCAACTCCATTCTCATAAAACCTATCTCTGCTTTTTGTCTCGGCGTTCACAGCTCACCACTAACCTGACGTTCTGTTACAACAGAAAACAATCAGAGTCGCATTTATATTATTCTTATTCTTATATATTCTCTGCTTTAGGCCCGCGTTGCAAAACTGCATACTATGTTTTATGTTCCTCCGTAGCAGGGTAATAAATGTAAATAACAGTCTGCAGAGAGATTATGGTCTCCATGCTAGACTGCACTGCCAATTGAAATCTGCTGATGAGGACGGTCGGAGCACCAACTGTTCCTCAGACAACCAGCAATCCATCGCCATTTGTTATCGCCGCTCGTACACACAGCCCAGCCTGCTGGGTTTATTATGGGCCCGGTCCCGCGGGACTGCAGTGTGCCTGGTCTGTTATGAATATGTGAACTGTAAGTTATCGGTAATACATATATATATGCTTACTCGTGACTTAAAAACTACAAATATATAGATAAAGTAATAAATAAATGTGTCGATCCCATTGGGTGCTGACTGAATGACAATAGAGGAATTCCCAGTGGACCCGTTGGCTCCCAGTGAGACTCCTCCGTCCCAGCGGAGTCCCATATTTCTTCTCTGGAGTCCCCGGTGTCTCCTCCATCACTCTTAAGACAGTAATTATTTCTTCGTTTTCAATTAGCGGCCGTCACCCGGCGTGGACACAGAGCCCACAGAGGATGTGGCTATTTCCTGCAAAGCTGCAACACCTGAATTAATCACAATTTTCACTTTGAAAGGATAGATTAAAATGAACCCAACCAACTGTTTCTTCTTTTCTACTCCTGATAGAGCTAATTATAATCCAGACAAGACCTGTTTGTATGGATCCGTATCCAGAAAGCTTAACGGAATAGTTTGACATTTTGGGAAATGTGCTTATTTGCTTTCTTGCCATTTTTTTTCGTGCAATTAATTCACATGTCAATTAATTTTTTTGAACTATTATTTTTGTCATGAATACTGCTACGCAAATATTACGTGGCGAAACAGTGACGTAATTTTTTTCCAGATGGAGGCGGATTTTTCTGAGCTTTCAAATCACGAATAAAGGCATCAACCGATCACGTTGTTTGGAACTAACATAAACAATACGTACACTATAGTGTACAACAACAAACGAAGATGACAAACTTTATTACTTCTTTCAACCTTAACAAAGGCAGCGCAGACCTGATCAACTCCTTCCTTTCTTACCTTCCACAATAAAAGCCCTAGATGTATACACTGCGTAACTGTTTACCAGTGTACGGCGTCTCTGCCGGTATGAAAAGTATTTCGCATTTTCATGTTGTTTATTCTTCATCACCCCGGTGTGTATAGGCCTTAAGATGCAAAGATGGATACAAGTCTATACGTTTTAATATGATTATGAATATGAGTCTGTTTCTTTTTAGTTCTACTTCTTAGTTATTAAAGATAAAGAGGCAACACTTCACTGCCAGTTATCAGCTCATATTTATGAACAGAAAGATGTGACCCTGTGTTGAGATGTTAAAGCTTAAGGAAGTGGTGCCCAGCTGCAGTCCATGCGGTAGAAACCACATGGTTGCATTTGAATACAGACTGTAAACACTCTACTACAGTACATGGGCCGCAATGGGACTCTGTGTCATGTGGACTCATGTGGACGGTTGGGTTGAAACGATGTTACGTAACACGACGGATTGAAGCTTGTCGAATTGTTGAATATTCATTTGTGCGGTTTCCGGTTTCCGGTTTCCGGGACTATTTTTGTGAAGCGGATGTGGCTGAATTTCTTTTGAAAGCTCATTAAAAAAACATCAGCTTCCTTCTTCTGAGAACTCTGAAACAGAGCAAACAATTTCCACATTTGCACGTTAAAGTAGTTTCCGAGCAAATGTTAAGCACATGTAAGGAGCAGTTTAGTAAAACATTAAACCATTACTGAGACAGACAGAAAACTGAATCAATGCCGCCGTTGTGTACTTCGGAGGAACTGGGACCTACATTTCAATTGAAACGGGGTGGCAGGAGCCTAGAGGTTTGAGAGCTGATCTGTGGACGATCTCTGGATCGAATCCCTTGTTGGAAACTCTTCTTTTTCCTCTTGCTTTCTGTCAAGGTTGAACCAACAATGCACTTAACCCCCGGTGGCTCCAGCGGAGCTGCAACACTAGAAGACTGCGGTTGTACTTTCTGCTGGGAATGTGGGCGACTGTGTGGATGTGAAGAGGGATGTCGTGGAAATGGAGCATGAGTCAGCTTTCCCTGGATTATTAAAGTGGAGAAGCCCATTTTCTAATGTCAATACTGAGTTTCAACTAAGGATAAACAATCTCAATAATAGCAATCATTGTTTTTAACTTCTTTTTATTTCTTTTTAACAGGTACAGATCGACACGTTTGTTTATATCAGGAGAGAAGAGAAGTATAGAAAAGGAATTGAAAAAGAATAAATAAATAAATAAATAAATAAATAAAAATGAGCGATAAAGTTAGAAAATAGAAATAAAAGAATAAAAAAAATAGAATAGGAATAATAATAAACAATAATAGCAATCATAATCAGGTAAAATTGCAAATGGGAAAGTGTTACCGTCACTTTGCCATTTGAAATTTTGAGTTTTTAACTGAGAAAGTTATTTATAGCGTGCATTTTTTACACTCTCCCTACAAAATAAAAGCGGAAAATTAATGAAAATTGCAAATCGCAAAAAAAACACATCACTTTTGCCATTTGCAATTGGCAATTTTCCTCAATTTTAAACTTATTTTGTGCAAAAATGCACACTATAAATAACTTTCTTAGTCTCAAATATAAGTAGAGTTTGTTCAGGTGTTTGATGCATGATGAAGCATAACTCTGAGACACTATCCCACAGTGAATAAACCAATGTCTCCGTGCTCTTACGGGAAATGTCGCCAGCATTATATTTAATTAGCTTTTCCTTAGTGCGTCTATAAAGAAAACAATTATTCTTAATTAATATCGCTGCATGCCGTTGTGCGGGTTTCAAAGTAATAAACCACCAGCTTACAGAGCATAAATAAATAATTTCCAGGCGTTTTCATTGAGCAGTCACTTTACATTTACCACGGGGACAACTGTATACAAGCGCTCCATATTTATCCTAATTGGCGTTGCTTATCGCAGCATGAATAATTGATAGACTTTAATGAAATAACACTGGGCTAAATACAATAAAGCTGTGTTTGAGCTTTATGTATATATAATTAATTGTTATTGCTTGAACTTAATTGCTAAAATTGCATTTATGTCCGATGTGAGGAGGCGAAAGGCGGTGTCAATAATCTATTTTTTATAGCAGAGAATATTTTCTTTTACAGTGTGGAGACTCCACGCCGCAGAGCAGCAAACACAATAACAGCGCAGCCCTGTGACGAATGAGAAGGGTAAATATAGTGTATGTGTGAGAGCTGCTGAGGCGAGGCGGTAGCCTAAAGATGTGCTGAAGACGAGAGGGACACACACACACACAAAACACACATGAATTTGGTTTAATATGTAGCTTCTCCACATGGGAAGTGAAGCAGAACCCTCGCTGTTCTCCCAGCTCGGAGAATACCTCTGTGTGTGTGTGCACGCCAAGAGTTGACTCTATTATTCAGTCGCTTCATATTCTTCAAATTGCTCCAGGAGGAAATACACAAAGGGCCCTGGAGGACTGTGAGAGCTAGTGTTATGATTATTATTATTGTTGTTATTAAACATTAGAGTAGTGGAGGGGGAGCGACATGGAATATAATTTAAAAGCTATAACTGTATTTTACTGAGAGATTCACTCACAGGTAGTCGTGTCTTGAATACATATACCAATATTCAGGGAGATTGGTGCTCTGTTCCCTCATGATGACTTATATTAATGCAATATTTTAGATGTGCAACATTATCATATTTGCTGTGGGTTATTAGGGCTGAAAAAATACACTTTTTATACATAGAAACTAAGGATGTCATGGTACCAGAAATTCAGTAGTTGATACCAATACCAGTGAAATTCCACGGTTCTCGATACCACAGTAAAAAACAAAAACAATAATTCCCATGTAATTCAACATACACTCTGAATGTATTATTAATCCTTGATGATCTGCCTTAGATTATATATTTGAACACATCATGATAAGGTTATAATTTACCTTCGCCCAATACTCATTTTTACTGAATAGAGCTTGAACGCATCATAATGTAACCAGTGGGCATCCTCTGGGTCTGAAAAGTGAAGCCAATGCTGAAGTACCTTAAACTTGCATTCTTTCTAACAGCCAGCAGGGGGCGACTCCTCTGGTTGCTAAAAGAAGTTTGATTGTATAGAAGTATTGATTTATTACCTCAGTAAACATTGTCAACATGAGTTTATGGTCTCAATCGCTAAGTCTTCTTCAATACAGCATGATGTTCATTTAGTAAATTATGGTCCCATTTGGAGTCAAATAGACCATAAAGCAGGGGATGCTTTAGGGCGTGGCTACCTTGCGATTCCGTTGTCCGGTCTGGGTTGTCTGAGTTTTCTCTCTTTTCTTACAACTTTAACCCTTTCACAGTGTGTTTTCATTTCATGAAAGTTAATTATAACATGTTGGTCGCCTAAAAATGTCTTATTCAGTGTTCGGTGGTGCTTAGCTCCACCCTCTCATGTCACTTCTGGTTGCAAACAACCAAGACGGCGATGGCCAAAAACCAAAAGTTGATTTATTTGTCACGTAACTTCTGTACTTAAGTTACGCCACTTCCGTAGTTATTTTAACCCAAACGTTACGAATTAAGTATGGAAGTTACGTGACGAAAAAGTCAACATTTGGGTTAAAATAACTACGGAAGTTAAGTAACTTAAGTACGGAAGTTACGTGACAAATAAATCAACGTTGACTTCTGATTTCACACGAGGTATGAACAGCGGTCTTCTGGGCGAAAGTCCGGTGTTTTTTGACCCACTTATCCACCACGACCTCCTCCCTGCACGCCGTTTTTCGCTCTTTATACTTCTTACATTGTCAAAATCAATTTGACAATGGGAAAAGCATACTTAATAATAATAAATCCAACTGTATTTAACGTACTTTAGTGAAATGATCTACAATGTATTCATAGCCATTAGTGGGCTCGGACTTGGCTACCCTCCTCTTCCTCTCCAGTTCCACTTCCATCTTTGGCCACATTGTCAAACTCAGGTGCAGTTGAAACTTTTACCACTTCAACATGTGGGTGCCTTTCAAAGAGCTTAATTAAACTAATTATCCAACCAGAGCCATGTTAGATAGGCAAAGTGATTAAACTTTTAGTCCGTCTGATGGTGTATTATCAAACCTCTATAATTCTCTCAGTAATTTAGAATTAATTGGAAATAATATGTACGGTGCACTGGGCACATAGTGCGGCCCTCTAATCTAAGGCCTTTGTAAGTGGCTGAGATAAAGCTAACCTTTTCCCCCTTCATACAGGTTCAAGTTAATTAAATCTCAGTTTAATTGTATTCTAATACAAAACGCACATTACCTCCGTTAATACGACTCCCCGAGCCCCGGCGAAAAAAAAGAGCTAATAGAGGGATTGAATCAAGAAAAAGGAGAGAGCAGGGATAGTCATTCTTTCCCCCTTCTTCATTTTTCTGAGAGAAGTGAAGTGTCAGCGAATTCGGGGTGGCGAGGGCAAAATTAATTATTTCAGCTTGATAAAGCTTTTCATCTCCCTGACTCCTTGCACTGAAAAAGCCAATTAATGATGTCAAACATGCTCCCCCTCTCCGGGGACGGCCTCCGCTCTGATGAGTGTGTTTACCGCGATGGGACAGAGCCGGGTGAGCTCTATATGTGTGTGTGTGCTACCTCCGTGCCCAGCGCAGGACCTTCCTTCCTAATCAGAGCCCACCTGTCAGGGCGCTGCCTCATTATCTACGCACAGAGAGGCCATTTTGTCAGGGCGGCTTCTTCAGCAGCCAGCCGCCTTCCACCCGCCATTGGGAATGTATGCCACTGTCCTCCGTGAGATAATTCACTTAATTATGGGGTGGAAGTGGCCTGAAGCGGGAATAGGTCAACACAAACTGACGTGTAGCTCAGTTCATAGCTCGTACGGCTTCAGCTGCGTGCAGGCTCGGAGACAAGAGCATACAAATTTCTTCCATCTGAGGGAAAGGTTAGCTCGCTAATTAACTGACTGGGAGAATCCTCTTATCTTGTGCTCCTGTTGAACTGCAAGGTTAGAGGTCAGAGTCGGCTACAGCAGGAGACCTGAGGGAGGCATTTAGTATCTTGTTCTTGCACACTGAAACACGATACATACTTAAATGCATGATTAAAGGGACATTTCGGTACAGAGAAGTAAAACGTTTTTCTTTACTTTTTGCTTGATCCGGTCTCTCCAAGTCACTAAGCTACACTTTCTGTGCTCCAACCAGTGGGCAACTACGGGGTCTGAGAAGTGAAGCCAATGGTGAAGTGCCTTAAACCTGCATTCTTTTTAACAGCCAGCAGGGGGCGACTCCTCTGGTTGCAAAAAAGAAGTCTGATTGTATAGAAGTCTATGAGAAAATGAGCCTACTTCTCACTTGATTTATTACCTCAGTAAACATTGTAAACATGAGTTTATGGTCTCAATCGCTAGTTTCAAGTCTTCTTCAATACAGCATGATGTTCATTTAGTAAATTATGGTCCCATTTAGAGTCAGATGGACCATAAAGCAGGGGATGCTTTAGGGCGTGGCTACCTTGTGATTGACACTACAACGGCATTGTCCGGTCTGGGAGTTGTCCGTGTTTTCACAGTGTGTTTTCAGTCCGTGAAAGGTTAATTATAACCTTTTTTTCACCGAAAAATGTCTCCAATTCAGCATTGTACTTAGCTCCACCCTCTCGTGTCACTTCTGGTTGCAGGAAACCAAGATGGCGACGGCCAAAATGACGAACTTGAGGCTTCAAAAACGGCAGTCCGCAAAACCAATGGGTGACGTCACGTTGACTACGTCCACTTCGATCAAGCTAAAGGTAAGGAAAAACATTATAATTCTCTGTAGGGTCCTTTCCATAATGTTGTCAGACACTTATAATAACAATCTGAGACTGTCAGTGGCAAAAACAAGCACTAGCGATTACATTGCAGCCTGTTTAGCAGCTGCTGCTCAATACTGGACCCATTTCAAAAAATGTTGTCCCCATTAGTCACTTAGACATAAAAACACTGGAAAATAGGGTTTCCTTTATGCATAGTATGACATTTGATGGTACCAATGGATTCTTTATGGTTTTCTAGTTTCATATGAGAACAGTATCTTCACTCTAGCTTTAAAATTGAACCCGCTAAAACCTCCGAAAGATCGATTAATGCGTTAAAGAAATGAGTTATCATGTTAACTTTGACAGGCCTAGTTTAATATTCACGATTTGAAATTGGTGCAGCCAGGATGGACTTCCGAGTCGAGCTGGGGATGAAAAAACACTCGTAACGAAAGATAACTTAAAAAATCTGGGCTTTGCAGACCATTTTCAGGAGGGAGGATTCAGGCCCAAATCGTCTTGATTCATTTGTTAACTTCTATTTATGGATTATAAAGACACACAAAGAGTAAAACCTGCAGTTAATAAATGACAGCGAAACAAAAAGCCACATCAGCATCTCTCCACAGGCAAATCTCATCTTGGAGTGTTTTTCCTCTCGGAAAGTTCACTCTGGTTTTGGCTTTACTTTACTTTTGAATATGTCCACCTTCCTGTTTGAGATTAATCTTTTATTTCCTCCTGTTTTCTGCCGAAACAAGTTGGAGGTTTATTCTCCGTCACTCCCTGCTTTTGCTAAACCGTCTACATCTTTTACTCATTTCAAACCAACCACACAAAAAAATCTGTCTTTCGCATTTGTTTCTGTCCTGAAAAGTGATTTTATATATCATACAAACATTACAGATTTAAAGCCAGTACAACGTGTTGTCCATGTCTAACATCACCATGTTAAAGCTTTCGTCTCTGTTTATCTACTTATTAATGACGTGCGTGTTTACTGTGATCCGGCATGTGTTCGGACAGATCATCAGCAGGACGGATCACGTAGTAAATGGATGTGTGTGTGTGTGTACGTGCATGTTTGTGGATAAATATGTGTGTTGGACAGGGTGAGAGTGAAATATGGACTTGGACGGGGAGATGAGGGCGCTGGCGCTGATCGCTGACAGCGCGATCAAGATGTACTTGACTGCTGTGTGTGTGTGTGTGTGTGTAGGGGGGTTTTGGATGTGTGTGTTGGCGTCTAAATATCTACTGCACCCCCCCCCCCCAAACTTCATCCATCCTGAAAGATGACGGTGATTTAAAGTCACACACACACATTAACATGTACAAAAAGACACACACTTATGGGAACCATGTGGGACAGACTGTCTCTGACATTACAACCATCATCTCACTCACTCTCCGACCCTCGTCTCCCTCGTTAAACCTTCATTTGGAGAGGTTGTGTGTGTGTGTGTGTGTGTGTGTGTGTGAGGCTCCTCCGAGCATATTGATAAAATTAATGCACACTCGTTTATAAGAATCTCTCTCTTTACTCCCTCGTTTGAAACCGATTAAGTCATCAGTCAGCCGTGTAGAGTTTCACGTGTGGGCATGTGTCTGTTTGCATTTGAGACGTGTAAGTTATGTTTCTGTCCGGGATGCTCTATCAGAAATAAACTGCTTTCCTTAAATTCCTGAAAGGAAGCGGAACCAGACGCAGGGTAAGAATATCTCTTTGACATCGGTTGAGATATCTGACCTCGTCGAGGTGCGGCTGACTTGTTTTGTCAGGCACTGAAGGATCTACTTTCCGTCTTGTTTATCACCCTCCACTCTAGTAAAAATATTAATAACTCCTAAACTGCAGGAGACACGTGGGTGGAGTTGGAAATGGCAGAGAGAAGGCTGGTAGACGTCCAAATGTTTATTTTATCTTCCTCATCAATGAAGGAATTTAGGGCTGCAACTAATAATTATCTTCATTAACCATTAATAATTAATCATTTAGTCTATAAAATGTCAGAAAATAGTGAAAAATAGTCTATCCCAGTTCCACAAAGTCCAAGGTGATGTCTTTAAATGTCTTGTTGTGTCAGTCCAAGCCCCCTCAAAATATTCAGTTTAATAGTATATATGCCTAAAACAGAGAAAAGCAGGAAATCTGCATATTTGAGAGGCTGAAACTGCATTTTCTGTAATTTTTGCAGGAAAAATTACTTTAACGTTTAATCGATTTGTTTATCGATCGACTAATCTTGCTGATAAACAACTTAAAGATTTGTTAAATGGTCTTTAAAGGTGCAATCTGTAAGATTTTTATGAGATAAAATTAAATTTTTAAACACTATTCATGGTCAGCTTTTATTCAGAAATAGTCATTCAATGTGTTTACGTTCAGTAATTACCTCTCTATGTAGTTGTTTTAGGTGTTAGTGGCGGAGTACGCCATTCCTGCGCATTCTCGTGAATGAATGAATGAATGAATTCTTACCAATACTTAGCTTATAGTGGCTAATTTTGGCAACAGTTTGCGACAAACGGCGCTTAAGGAGGAGGTCGTGGTGGATGGTTGGGTCAAAAAACACCAGACTTTCGCCCAGGAGGCCCCTTTTTTGTACCCTGTGTGAAACCAGAAGTGAACATTGTTTTATTTGTCACGTTATTTCTGCCTCTTCCGGTGTTATTTTAACCCAAACTACGATCTTTTCTTAAACCTAACAAAGTTGTTTCCTGTGAAAACGGAATTTTATTTTGAAAAGACTATTCATGTTACAAGCGGGAATTGACATTTGTAGGAAAACGCATGAAAAATTTGGAATAAATGCTGAATTTATGACTCACTCTAACAACAGTTTAGCATTTACCAGTAGTTTAGCATTTAGCATGAACCCATAATAGTCATTTATAGCTGCTGTTTAGCAAACGTAGTTAGTTTTACTTTAAATGGACCGTGTGAGACGAGACGAACCAGATTTAATCTCATGTAATCAACCAGTGCCCGGGTTATCCCCCATTACCCAGGATGCTCCTCTTCATCTATTTTTAATTTAACTGTGAGGGGGGTTTTCCACCGGCTGCAATCGAGTCATTTGATTTTATTACACAGACGTGTCTGAGTGTCACGGTGTAGAGTGGCTGCTGACATTTGACAGTTTACAGTACACCTTCCCACCCACCAGTAGTGTGCGTATGTGAGTGTATCTCTGTGCCTGCATATGCCATCAGTCAACATCATGTTCATACATCGAGGTACGTCTGCCTGCATACCAAAATATCCACCTTAACAAGTCATTTCATTTAAGCTAATACCGGAGGAATTTGAAACTTGATGAGTTCTGCGACCTCTTCGAGTCCCTCGGTGGTGATGTTTTACATGAGCTGTCTCCAAGCTTTTCTACCGCCGTTCCACTAACGCCTCCAAATTAATTTAGACGATGATGAGGTTAAGTATTGTACACGCAGGGCTTTATATGTGAAGGCTTACAGTAGCATTTTTAAACAGTAAGCGGTGGAGGGAGTTGAGGGAGTAATGAACTCTTTGAAAAACTCATGTACGTATATTCATGTTTGAACGACTACAGTTTTGAGGTATTTGTACTTTACTTGAGTGTTTCCATTCATACTTTTACTCCACTATATTTATTTTAAGCTACAGTAATTAGTTTATTTTCATATTAAGATTTTACACACAAAACATATGATCATCTTACAACATTAAAATGCTGCGTACATGTTAAGTAATCAACATTAATACACAATATTATCACGATACTTAAGTTGAGATAAATTCTTATTGCGATTTTAAACATTTTACGATATGCTGTGTATTTCGATAAGATATATTGCGATTTATTACTTTTTTCAACTGCAAATTATGCAGTTTGTCAACATCTGTTTTATTTAATAAGATACAGTTTTCACTCGAAGAGTTTTCATTCACATATCTTGAGGTCAGAGGTCAAGGGACCCCTTTGAAAATGGTCATGCCTGTTTTTCCGTGCCAAAATGTAGCATAAATTTGGAGCTTTATTTAACATTCTTCAACAGGCCAACATCCATAGCAGGGTTAGGGTTATAAATAGCAACGGCCTTTTATAAGGAAATAACAGACCTTGGAGTATGCAACAAAGCTGTGCAATAAAAATGATGAATTACAGCCAAAATAACCATTAATACAGCCGCACACAGCTGGCGGGAAGCTGGCAGAACTGGATATGTCATATGAGCGTGCAGGGCGGTGCAGTCCCGTGGGTCTGATGCACGGAAAATAACTCTTGATTCAGCTATTTTTACAACTTTTAGGACATAATGGTTTAAATGAGGGCTATTTAAGTGTTTACGGACGTCTCTTTATACATTGATGGCCATGGACTCATTGGCGTTTTCAGTCCAGAATGGTGGCAGGACACTGGAATTTCGCCTCTTTGCTTCTATACTCTTTGGCCAAATCTGAATGGCCTGTTAAATCGCATGTTTTCTGATCTAGACAGCCCAAAAACAACTGACTGGGTTGTCTTATTTCACAGTTTGTGGGTTGGTAGACACTCCAAAAACCCAAATGTATCAGCACAAGCACTGAAAAACTGAGTTTTTCTTTATAATTTTATACATTAGGCCCATGTGTCTGAGATTACTAAGTTGTCACTTCGTTGCATTTTACAGTCTGGTGACACATCTGACAGCCAAATGCAGAATAATGAGGAGACTTAATACCAAATAGATGTTTATTTGTGTTTGGATGAAGTCAGTGAGAGTTTCATGCACTTTTATCTTCTGGCTCTCTGTAGTCGATGTCATCACACCTCGTAAAGTACTCATATACCCCGACTGGCCATTCTTTTCTTATAAAAAGCTGTTTGTTGATTCACTCCAAATAAATATCAGAGCCTTGTGTTTTTCCACGCTGATCCCCTGTTGATAGACGTCGCTCTCTGTTGTGTCTTTCGTCCTCCTGGTTTCAATCGAGTGTTTGTTCTTTTGGCATGACCGGGGAATTCCACATATTGCCAGCGCCGAAGGTGACAAAATGAATTATGTTCACTATCAGAATAGTTTATTCAAATGATTAGTATTCATGTTCCTCTTCATATAATGATCCTCCAAAAGTAGGGGCAATTTTGTAATAAAGTAAGTAAATTCTTTCTCCATTATGGTTTCCCCCGCTCTCTGTCTCTCATTCGCTGTCCCTCTTCATCTTTTCAGCACTTCTTCTTTTCTCTCCGCTGCCTCGCAAAGCCACAGATCGTCAAAGTCCTCAGTGCGCCACACTGGCGTGTTTGACATAATGTGATCAAACAGGCTGTCTTATTTCAGCCCGTGATATTTTCTTTCTCTTTTTCATCGCTCCCCCCCCCTCTAAGGCATCTTTTCTGTTGTGCCAAATTCCTCTGTGAATGTCCAGAGGCACTTTTATTCTTACGAATGACAGATGCGAAGAGCCCTAGCGAGATGGGTGGCTTGTCTCCCTTGACAGGTTGTATCCTCATTTGAACCTCAGAGTCGTCTGTGTTTTGAAATCCAGTTGTTTTCCGGACTGAATACTTAATATAGAGCGTATATAAAGCTTTGTACTTTTCCTTTAACCTCCAATCAGATTGTAAAGATAAGTGAAAAGCTGTTTATTTTGACCACCAATCTTAGTTTTTTGCACAAAATTATATGGATTATTGACGCAGACAACACGGTAATTGTGTCTTCATTTTAAATTTCTCGTTGTGGACAAAGTGAGGGAAGGGTCCCGGGAGGAGATGAAGACGAGGAGGAGGAGGAGAGGGTTTGGTGGCAGTTGAAACCTCAGTAGTGTCACAACTGCCAATTTGTGGCCAGTTTGAGATTTTGACATCTGCATTCTTTCACGTTTCACTGTAACTCTCTCCACGCTGAGCCCAGAGACCAGCTTTAGATCGCTTTATTTATCTCGACGCTCCTGCGGTTTAAAAGTGACACAGTGTGCGTGAATATACATGTATGTGTGACAAGTAAAACGGAAACGAGACACAAGAATGTCCCAAAAATCAATGCTTTTTATTTGAAATGGTAAAAAAATACATTTACATTCAGGTTGTTCTCATACACTGTTTGTAGCCATACCTACGAAAAGTAATGCACTGTAATATGCATATAAATAAACAAACAAATCAATTTGTAAGTAATCCACGTAATCCGGAATCAGGAAGTATAAAGAGCAACAAACGCCTCATAGAGAGGAGGTTTGGGTGGTTGGGTGGGTCAAAAAACACCGGACTTTCGCCCAAGAGACTGGTGTTCGTACCTCGTGTGAAACCAGAAGTCAACGTTGATTTATTTGTCACGCAACTTCCATACTTAGTTACGCCACTTCCTGAGTTATTTTAACCCAAACCACAATCTTTCCTAAACCTAACAAACTAGATTTTGTCCCGTAACTTCCATACTTAAGCCACCTTTTGTTGTATAAACCAACCAATTACCTTTTCCTAAACCCAACTAAGTAGTTTTGTTGCCTAAACCTAACCAAGTAGTTTTGTTGCCTAATCTTAACTAAGTAGTTTTGTTGCCTAGACCTAACTGAGTAGTGTTGTTGCCTAAACCTAACTAAGTAGTTTTGTTGCCTAAACCTAACTAAGTAGTTTTTTTGCCTAAACCTAACTAAGTAGTTTTGTTGCCTAAACCTAACTAAGTAGTTTTGTTGCCTTAATCTAACTAAGTAGTTTTGTTGCCTAAACCTAACTAAGTGGTTTTATTGCCTAAACCTAACTAAGTGGTTTTGTTGCCTAAACCTAACTAAGTAGTTTTGTTGCCTAAACCTAACTAAGTACTTTTTTGTTGCCTAAACCTAACTAAGTACTTTTGTTGCCTAAACCTAACCAAATCGATCTTTTCTTAAACCTAACCAAGTAGTTTTGTTGCCTTAACTTAACTAAGTACTTTTGTTGCCTAAACTTAACTAAATAGTTTTGTTGTCTAAACCTAAGTAGTTTTGTTGCCTTAACTTAACTAAGTAGTTTTGTTGCCTAAACTTAACTAAGTAGTTTTGTTGCCTTAACCTAACTAAGTAGTTTTGTTGCCTAAACCTAACCAAGTAGTTTCTTGTGAAGAAGGAAGTTTTATTTTGAAAATACTGGAGAGGAAATTGACACGTGCATCACGTGTTGCTGAACATTCGTAGGAAAACAACAAAACATGAGGAATAACTTTGTAAGATATCATGCGAACTGTTGTATGAGGATACGTTGTTATATTCAAAGTAAGGTATTGTTATTGTATTGTTGCACAGATGTTGTTATGCAATCCCTGTATTAATATCTTTTTGTTGGCCTCAGCAGGTATATCTAGTCTAAACAAACTGCTATCAGCCTGTAAAAAGTGTTTCATCGGAGACAGTGTGTTCATGCATCAACATTATGTTTCTCCGAGGCAAGACATCAAATGGATCCATTTTCATAACTTTATAGGAAATGTCTTGTTTGATTTGTTTCGGTCATGGACGTGAGCGTCTACTAGAGTTAGAAACTGCACTACAGCACGGCCTGTACACACTATACATTTTATGATCTCCAAAAAAGGCCATAAAGGCTGACATCAGCATTGCTCAAAAGTTCTCAAATTTCCTGAAATGCCCGTTTGAGATTCCTGTGCCTCTCCACGGGGGACCGCTGTCCTCTTCCAGCTACTGTCTGGTTCCCATGAGCTGTGAAACAGGATCACGGCCCGACTACACATTTAACAATGCTTTGTGATATATGACATCTTCTGTTCTGATGATATGTCCACTTTGTGGGGAAATTATGACCTAAATGTCTTTAGGAGCCATTCTCTAACAGTGTTTCTACTATGATATCCATGGAC
The DNA here is from genome assembly GCF_015220745.1 of Sebastes umbrosus. Classification (NCBI taxonomy): domain Eukaryota; kingdom Metazoa; phylum Chordata; class Actinopteri; order Perciformes; family Sebastidae; genus Sebastes; species Sebastes umbrosus. The sequence continues at coordinate 4,751,453 of NC_051292.1, forward strand.
CTGTCATTACATGGATGTCTCCCCTTCTTGGGCACAGAAATGGCAAAAACAACTATGGAAAACCAGTCGCCAGGTAGCAGTTAGACCTTTAAGTTTATAGTCAAGACAAAAAACGTGCTGATCTTTCTCTCACATGAGTTTTCTAAAACTAATACAGAAAAGCAATAAGACAAAAACTGTCTTTTATATTGTAGTTAAACTCGTGTTGCCAAAATAGGATTAAGATCATGTGTCTCCTGACTGAATAATAACTTGGCAGACTTTTGAGAGTTTACTTTGGGGAGGTTTAAACCTCCCGTAAAGTATCCGACATGGAGTCCCCAAAGGGAATATTCAAGGACGAGTGATACAATGCAAGATTTAAATGTTTTCTGATGGTCCTCTAATTATCTAATAAGTGAGATGACGCCTCAAAATGAAATATGAGTCACCATATACAATCAATTTTTTCCAAAGTTATATTGTTAATATAAAAAATATTAACAATAAGATTTGGCAAGGCGACTTGTTTTGTTTCCGGTTTGCAACCTCTACTTCTTCTTCTACTCGATTTACTGCCATGCGTAAAGCGTAGCTTACAACGCCCACGTTTGACGAAACTACACAGCCAAGTTTATTCGCTCCCTACGCAGATTTCCATGGACTATCAATGCCAACGGATTTCTGATTCGTCAAATACAAATATAATCTGCGACAAAATACATTTCCTTTGAAACATAATTCACAATGCAGTTTGGTTGTATGGGAACATAATTTTTAGGAGACAGGGATGACAGTAATTATACTAGAATTTTGTTGCTGATGAACGTTCAAAACAATGTGACTGATTGTCCAATATCTGCCATCATGCTCGGGTTTCAACGCATTGCTCAAGGACACCTCAGCAGGGTTTCTGCTGCAATAAATGGGGCTTGAACCCACAATCTCTGGTTGAATGTCAGTTTCTTTAACCACAGAGCCGTCCTGCCATCTCTCCCTCTCCACTATTTTTGGGATGGTCTGCCAGTAACCCGCGGCAGTGATTGCAGGCTGCCGCATTTGATGACCCGAAGAATGTAAAGCGATACGTATCTTCATATCACAACCAGATTCAAGAGGAGATTTAAAGAGGACACTCGCGTTCAATACACATCTTGTCTTTCGGTATTTGTATGCGTGTCAGTCATTCAGTCGGTCGGCCTCCGCGTCTCTTTCTGAAGTATGAGAGTGATTACAAGAAGCTGACAATCAGGTCCAGGCGTGTATCTCCGTCCTTTATCTTCTCAGAGAAGTCTCCGTGCGTGCATCTCTGCCGCGTCGACTCCGATTACTGTGATTTCCTTTCATTTGGCCTTCCGCTCAGTCCACCGCACACACAGACGGATACACGCAAGTGCTACACAGAGATACAGAGATGCACACTCAACCACCCACACCATTCCTGGAGCTTCCAAATGAGAGGGACAGTAGTGATGCCACAGGCCGCAGGCCACCCAGTGCTGCAAATGAATACCCTGCAGTACATGGCACTTCATCTGTCTGTCCACTCTAAGACCAACAAGCTCCTGGTATGTGTGTGTTTGTGGCTGTGTGTAAGTAAGCATTACGCATACTTTTATCAGCGACTGCTTACATAGCGTCCGTAGATAATTCTTGTTTGAACATGCTCGAAGCACCAAATGGACGGGGTTTACCACATCGGGACAGTTCAAATAGTGACAGATGATGTGTTAATAGCTAACAATAATATTAAATTTACTTGCAAATAGGTCTTGTATGTCTACATGTGATTTTGTTAATATGCTACATTTCTTTAAAGCTGCTCTAATCAATATTTTTATATTATCGATGGGTCAGTCAACGTATTCTCATATAGCGATTTGTATGGTATCTTACGAAAAGTTATTCCTCATTTTTTGTGTTTTCCTACGAATGTCCAGCAACACGTGTCAATTTATGCATACAATCTTTTCAACTTCTGTCTTCACAGCAAACAATTTGGTTAGGTTTAGGCAACAACTACTTGGAATTTTGGCCGTCGCCATCTTGGATTTTGGTGGTCGCCATCTTGGTTCTTGGTCATCACCATCTTGGTTTTTGGCCATCGTCATCTTGGTTTTTGGTCATCACCATCTTGGTTTTTGGCCATCGTCATCTTGGTTTTTGGCTGTCGCCATCTTGTTTTTTTTCCATCGCCATCTTGGTTTTTGGTGGTCGCCATCTTGGTTCTTGGTCATCACCATCTTGGTTTTTGGCCATCGTCATCTTGGTTTTTGGTCATCACCATCTTGGTTTTTGGCCATCGTCATCTTGGTTTTTGGCGGTCACCATCTTGGTTTTTGGTGGTCACCATCTTGGTTCTTGGCCATCACCATCTTGGTTTTTGGCCGTCGCCATCTTGGTTTTTTTCCATCACCATCTTGGTTTTTGGCCATCGTCATCTTGGTTTTTGGCCGTCGTCATCTTGGTTTTTGGCCGTCGTCATCTTGGTTTTTGGCGGTCACCATCTTGGTTTTTGGTGGTCACAATCTTGGTTCTTGGCCATCACCATCTTGGTTTTTGGCCGTCGCCATCTTGGTTTTTTTCCATCGCCATCTTGGTTTTTGGTGGTCGCCATCTTGGTTCTTGGTCATCACCATCTTGGTTTTTGGCCATCGTCATCTTGGTTTTTGGTCTTCACCATCTTGGTTTTTGGCCATCGTCATCTTGGTTTTTGGCCGTCGTCATCTTGGTTTTTGGCCGTCGCCATCTTGGTTTTTGGCCATCGTCATCTTGATTTTTGGTCATCACCATCTTAGTTTTTGGTCATCGTCATCTTGGTTTTTGGCCGTCGCCATCTTGGTTGTCGCCATCATGATTTAGGGCCACGCCCTAAAGCATCCCCTGCTTTATGGTCTATTTGACTCTAAATGGGAATGCAAGTTTAAGGCACTTCAGCATTGGCTTCACTCGGTAGAGACCAAAACAGAGCTAAAAGGAGAGTAGATATTGGACTTGTGTTGCTCTCTATCTCACCATATTAGTTTAAAAGAAGATAATTGTTGTGTTGTGTTTACAGCTTGTTTCATTCGTCCCAAAGTGGCCAGAAAATCAGTCAATGCAGGTTTAAGTAGATACTTTAAGTGTACAAACAGTTCTCGCTACATGACACAGCTAATATAGTGACTTTTTGTAGTACTTTTGGCAGCCTATAGCAACTTTCCCAGTTGGCAGCCCTGCTCGGTATAATTACCGTAAACAAACGGGTCCATGGTTGTGACAACTGGTAGCTTTTATCTCATACCAGCGCTGCTGTTAGTGGTAGCGTTTCCCAAAATTAAGACCACATTTCACATAATCCCTCATCTCTGGTCGCAAAGAGGATGTTACTAATTGTTCTCGCTTCCCTTCTGTCGCTACATGTGTTTGTTTTCTGTTTATCGTCACTGAAAAGGACAGCCATGTTGGAAGTAATTTGTTTCCAGCCGCTTTTTTCCCCCTCTTGACATCTTTAGCTCCGTTTGCACTCTAAGAGCCCACTTCCTGTTATGCTCTGGTCCAAGATGTTTAAGTCTTTGGCTCCAGTTCGCCACTAATGACGGGAACAGGTACCAGATATTAGTCGGTGACCTTTTCTCTGCATCGTTGAGTCATTTCTTGAACTCTTTCTATACCTTTCATTCTTCAGACTCCCTTTGTGTTTTCTCATCTTAAATATCTGCCGTACAAAAGAGGCTCAAAAGGGCACAAAAGAAAAGCAGAAACAACCCAGGACTGTCATGCAGCCAGCCCGTCAGCGAGGCCAGGGCAGGCGAAGTGCAGGAGGGCCACAAGTCTTTGAAGTCCGCCTTGACAGTTGTGGACCCTGGACGCTCCCTGGCACAGCGCAGCGCAGCGTAACCTGATCACGTTTCATTATTTTGATGGGAAAATCAGACAAACGGTTCACTCGAGGTTTATTTTAGCGCTGCTAACCTCTCGTCAAAAAAGCACAGGGAACCCCCCGCTACAGTGCACGGGCCCACGTGCACGCGCACACATGCCCTGAATAGCACGTAGAGTTCACTTTAGATTCAGCAACAAAGAGCACATTCATCCTTTGAGGGCTCGGTAGTTGGATGTGTTCCGGTCTGTTTTGTGTTTTGTTTTATTGTGCTGTTTCATACACAGTACACACAAACATCTGCAGTTCTTCATTACATTAGTTTTGTGTTTGACTCAAATCAGAAACTTGTGCACTTAAATGTTGGCCATGTTTTATGGACATGTCCTTCGTTCACTATATTAATTCTCTTGATCTCTTTCTGCAGTTGAAATTGTATTTTATGTTCTATGAACAAATGTCACAAAGGAGACACTAAATCAAAGACTGTGAGTTTTCTGAAGTTCGTTTCAAACGATCATTAGATCATCAGAGCTAATGAAAAGGAAAAGGATATATTGAAAGAAAAAGGAATGAATCGTATGGCTGAAACTGTGGGCTCAACCTCTACTGTACGACTGAATGGCAGAGTTGCATTGTGGGCAATGTAGACACCAGGTTTTGACTGTCCATCATGAGTCCGACAATCTTATAAGAGTGCAATGTTAAATCTGTCGAGTACGCCTTTAACTTGAGTCAACTTCCGGTCCATGTCATGTTATCAACAACACACAATCTGGCAAATTAGTCGATTAGTCGTCTAATCGGTCGTTTTGGTCTCAGACGACTAAGATTTCTTTAGTCGATAAGTCGTCTTTTATGCTTTTTTCATGCTGAATGGCTTATTTTCTAAGAAACTTATGAGCACATCTCTGGTTAACACACGATCTAAAGTGGAGCTTTTGTGTGATTCTTTGTGTTGATTAAATCAACTAATCGAATGAGCAAGAATTTCTTTTGTCGAAGACGGCCCCTGGGTTATAGTAAAGTTTATTAGTTTTCCTTTATAAGTACAAACGACATGGGCAAACAATGTTCCCCCCTCCCCACACCCCACTTTCCCTGACCCTTCCCAATAACACAACAAAATATTACACTAACAATAATGTATTTTATTAACAAAAGACGATTGGGTGACATAAACCCACACAGGAAAATACAAACCAAACATATATGTATATGTATATATATATATTTAATCATGATTAATCGCAAATTAATCACACATTTTATTTTTGTATCTGTTCAAAATGTACCTTAAAGGGAGATTTGTCAAGTATTTAATACTCTTATTAACATGGGAGTGGACAAATATGCTGCTTTATGCAAATGTATGTATATATTTATTATTGTAAATCAATTAACAACACAAAACAATGACAGATATTGTCCAGAAACCCTCACAGGTACTGCATTTAGCATAACAAAATATGCTCCAATCATAACATGGCAAACTGCAGCCCAACAGGCAACAACAGCTGTCAGCGTGTCAGTGTGCTGACTTGACTATGACTTGCCCCAAACTGCATGTGATTATCATAAAGTGGGCATGTCTGTAAAGGGGAGACTCGTGGGTACCCATACAACCCATTTACATTCACATATCTTGAGGTCAGAGGTCAAGGGACCCCTTTGAAAATGGCCATGACAGTTTTTCCTCACCAAAATTTAGTGTAAGTTTGGAGCGTTATTTATCGTCCTTGGCGACAAGCTCGTATGACATGGTTGGTACCAATGGATTCACTAGTTTTTTCTAGTTTCATATGATACCAGCATCCTTGTATGATACTAATATTATCCAGTGCCTTATATGTGCAGAATATGTTTTTGAATTAATTTTGCAGTGTGCTGTATAGTCCCACACTGAATCACTGACATGTGACGGTGTGTGAGGAGGAGACAGGACAGGCCTGACTGACAGGATACAAGGCCCTATTAGATGTTATATTTAAAGCGCCTTGTCCAATCAAAGTGTCACTCACAGTGCGAGGGGAGGGGTCAAAGAGGGACACAATGTCATTTTTCCCTTTGATTGACAGGTAACAAGCTCCCATTAGCTCCTCTGTCACTCACACCGCTGCTGTTTGTTGGTTTGTTGTCTGTCTAGTCCCGGCCGCTCGGACGTCAAATGTTTTTTATTTCATGCTTCGTGACAGAAACAAAACAAAGATGTGTGACTGTGTCTTTTATCCGGTAAAAGGGGGAAAACAGCTGTTAAAGCCCACTTGAATGGCTTCCTTTAGGATGTAATGAGATGCTGAGAGTGCAGCTAATCTCCATTCTTCTGCCTTAAGTCCGCTGTTTAACCAGGGACATGAATATATGGTGGCTAAATGGCTTCTCCCTCTGCCCTGGAAGCAATCTGTTCACTTCAAAGGTTAAGGGGGGGAAAAATGCAGCGTTTAACTTTCCCCTCCCTCCCCGCTAAATCCCTGTCTTCATCTCATTTCTGTCTCTTTTCTCTCTTTTCTCATTTGGGCCTCTTTTCTTTCAGAGTGACATCAAGAGCTTCACTTATTTCCCCCTATTTCTCTTCTCCTGCATTTGATTTTTTCAGTGCAAAATCTTGGAACACATGAAAACCATTTCGACAAGTAGAATTAAATCATCATGCTAATGATTTTACACTTACTGACTTATTAATTGGTACAAAATAATAATAATAATGTCTGTCTTCTAGGGCTGGGACGATACAACTATCTCCCGATTCAATGCTATCCCGATATTTGGGTGCCGATTCAATATGTATTGCGATTTTTTTTATATTGTGATTCAATATTACAATTTATTGCAATTTTTGTTAACTTTTTTAACACTAGACCATGGGAAAAAGTCGAATCATACACTCCTAGGGACTTTTACTTTGGAAAAATATCTAAATTAATACATTAAAATGTTTGATTTTAACATGTATTTAGTCAGAGATGTCAAATATATCAGGATCATTGTCAGGCATTATTTATAAAAAAATTTCCAGCATCCAAAAATCAAAGAATAAAGACATTTCCCTCATAGATTAGTGGTATTTTCTTTTTAATTTATAAGGGACATGTAATGTTTTATACTTCTGGTGAATATAATCCAATCAATCTTATTTCCATATATGTATTTTTATATACAGTTCCCTTTGTTAACACCTTATTCTAACAACCGGACGTAGTCAGACTTGTATACTTCCTCTAACTTCTCCAAGTCCGTCTCCAGCTCTCCCGTCAGCTCCGTCTCTTTATACATCCATGGTCAGCTCCATCGGGGCCGTTTGAATGCATTTAACATAAATGTCAGTATCTGGATGCTCTACAGTCGTAGCGTCGGCCCATTTGACCACGGAGAGGAAATTGACGGCCGGCTTGACCGCACGTTACCGCGATACGATAACGTTTCCTGTCCGTGACCAAGTTAGCATGCAGCTTTAGCCGGGATGTCTAGCTCTGCTTCTCCTGCAAACCCAAAGTGTTTCCATCCTTTACTGGATGTGTGTTCCTTCTACCTCCACATAGACTCAAATGAAGCAAATATATCGATTCTGGCATTAAAAAATCGATTTCAAAATCGTAAAAAAAACATTGTGATATATAAGTGAATTGATTTTTCCTAATGTTTTCCTCAATATGTTTTGTCTTTTTCTCTCTACATCTCTTTCCTTCCACTCATCCTCTTGTTTCCCTCCTCAATCTGCCTTTTCCAGCCTCCTTTGTATTTGCGTGACTTAAAGAAACAGTGGTTACTAACCCTGGGAATCCAGGTAAAGCATGGAGAGGCTTAAAGCAGAAAGGGAAAGGAGAGGGAGGGAGGGAGGGTGTCTCTTTTTTTTAAACATGAAGGCAAAGTAGTGGATCAGAAAGGCACTGCTCGGACAAAAAAGGGATAATCCGTGAAATCTGTCCGGGTCAAGGGTCAACTTCCAGCCAGCCATGTGCGTCTAGGCATGTGTGTGTGTGTGGAGATTAATTTAAGGAGGCCGCGGAGGAAATGAGGGGAGAGTTAAAGGGGGTGTTTATCCTCTTTAAACTCACTTCACTGCCAACACACCGGGGAGTCCCGACCCGAGTGAGGAAACAGAGAGAGGAGGGGGGTCGCTCTGTGTCTGACTCTCCAACACACACACACAATGCATATGCTAATCATTGTGAATTTTAATTAAGTTTCACCCGTTTTGCAATCAAACAGAAAACACATACAGTAATTGTCCCTCTTTACATACAGCGAGCAGCTGCTCGGATCTGGATGTTTTCATTAAAATGTGCTGTGTGTGTGTTTCTGCGTGGCTGTAATGCACTGTACGCATGTTAATGTGTGATCGGCTGATAAAGACCTCGTATCGTCTGCATGATGCATAAACACATCAGCAGTCGCACGTAACAGAAACAAGCGTTTATGTGTTTGCCTTCAGATTTTCAATTGAGAAATGAGTGCAGGGGTGAAGTGATTCTGTATGTATGTCAGCAAGATAACAAATCATTTCAGTCTTGATTTTCTTAGAAAAAAAGTGAAAACATCCAGCATGATCTCTGTTGATTTTAATTCAGTGTGTCCTCTTCAACAGTTGTCAATGGCAACTAAGATTTAAGAATGATAATTCTCCAAATCACATCTTTTTTATTAGGCTACAAAATATAAAAATATGAGATTAATATGGAGACCCAAAGAATGACAGCATATTAGGATCATTGTAGGTAAAAAAATAAAAAATAAAAATTACAATGCCTAAGGAGGGGCGGAATATTGGTAGAAAAAAAGAAAACAAGTATAATTTCTGAGATTAAAGTCGTAAATTTATGAGAAAAAATATATTAAAAAATGATATTCTTTGAGATTAAAGTAAAAAAAACTCACAAATTGCACTCGACTATTTTTCCTAGTTTTTATCACCTATATTTTGACTTTATAAACTCGCAAATTTGTGAGTTTCTTTCTCGTAAATTTTCCACTTTAATCTCAGAGAATACCCAAATATTTTCTCGTAAATTTATGACTTTATAATCTTTCAAATCTGTGAGTTTTTTTCTTGTAAATTTACGACATAAATAATAGAGATCTTTTTCTCAAAATATTTCCTTTCCCCTAGCTCCGCAATTTTCTAAAAATGATTAATTATTTATTTATTATTTATTAAATAATTATAGACTAAAGAGTCTTAAATCCCGATTTTTGTAGATCCATGTTTGTTATTGTTTTAATATAGTATCCGTTCAAAATGACATTATCTTGAATTTTTTTTTTTTTTTTCAAAAAAGTTTGTTTGCATTAAAAAAAATCACGTTATTCTTTTGCAGTTTTATGAATAATACAGAAAATTCAAATCTCAGTTTTTCCACAACAGAATGTAAGAATGAAAATAGTCCAAATAGGCTGCAACATATACATGTAGAGACCCAAGGTGGTCAAAATTAAATAAAAACAAATAATGGTATGAAATAAAACATTAAATTGTGAAATAATCCAATACATTTTTCATACTTTAATAATAATATGAAATATATCACATACATTTTAACATGTCAGGTCAATTTAATTTAATTCCATAAAATGTATTTTAAAAATGTTGTCTAAATGTCTTGTTTTTATGTTACAATTCATGCAGATTTATTTCATAATGCCAATTTTCATCACAAAGTGTTTCTGTCACTCAAGGCAAACAGGGTGGATACAGCAATGTGATTGGCTGTTCATTCATTCAGACCAAATTAACAGCCAATGAAATATAATATGATCTTTAATAAACCTACATTATGCATTTTTTGCTTAAAAAAATGATGAAATGATTAATCAATTATCAAAATAGTTTATATTAGTCTATTTATGATCTGATCCTGGACCTTTCCCAGCACATAAACAGTTTGATTACTGTGAGTATTTCTCTGCTTCACGGTTTACACATCAACACGACAGGTTCCACTTCAGCTCGCAAGAGTTTCTGCGGCCACTGCAGGTGCCTTTCGGGGGTTTGAAGGAGTAGAGAAGAAGGTCAAGGGGTCAAATGTCAAGGGGTTTAGGGGCTGTAAATGCTCCCACTGGGCCCGACACCTGTCACACATGTGGGAGGTAGGATAAGCTGTCAGGCTGCATGTGTTGGTGAAGATGGACACCAGCAGCACTTCAGTGGGAAAGGGGAGGAAAAAATGAAGGAAGGCATGTGTAGAATGTAAAGGCTTTAAAATCACGTTAGAGCGTGTCAAGTGTGTGTGTGTTTCCAGAGAGGGAGGAGAAACACCTTGCACGCTGCACCTGTACGCAGGACTTACCTCTTATGGACGTTTGGGGAGCTGTTTTTGGCTCATATATAGAGATGTACAGGCGGATATGTGAAACTCAGAAGAACACAGAAGTGCTTCAGTTATGTAAAATAGCTTCTTTCCATCTTGGTTCCCAAACAACATCTCCTCCCCACATTTAGTACACAGAAAAATTGAATTCGACAAGACATGAAATTGGTGTTTTTCTGAATGGGGAGCTCCTCATGTGTTTGTCCCGGCTCTCGTTTCTATGACAGTAAAGCTGCACGCCACCCTTCAGTCGGTCTGCTTCTGTTTTCTGCTTTGTAGTTTTGTTTACTGACTTCACAAAAAGACTTGGAATCGTTGCCACCTGGCTTCTCCGAGTCCGCTGCACATTACATGTAAGAAGTGCTCAGAGGAGAGCCAGGTTTGATAAAATAGAGAGGGTTTGGCTCGTCTGTGTTTCTAAATGAGAGGAATTAAAATGATAATGATGACCTTTGTAGCTTTGCCAAGTGTTTTTAAAGGGACACGCCACTGGTTTTACTCCTGAAGTATAACGTCCTCCGTGGCTCTAGAGGACGCTTTTTAAGTTCTGAGTAAAGTAACCCTGATGATGTTACAAGGGTTTACTCTGATTGGACTTGAGACATGATATTTGTAAGAGAAAACTAAGGGTGGAGGTAGGTTTGAGAATCACCAGAGGATATGATACGATAAGATATATTGCGATTTATTACCTTTTTTCAGCTGCAAATTATGCAGTTTGTCAACATCTGTTTTATCTAATAAGATACAGTTTTCACTCTGTTCATCTCAGAGTTTTCATTCACATATCTGGAGGTCAGAGGTCAAGGGATCCCTTTGAAAATGGCCATGACAGCTTTTCCTCGCCAAAATTTTAGCGTAACTTTGCAGCATTATTTAGCGTTCTTCCCCTTAAGGCCTTAAATCTCCGGATATCTATCTGCAATATGAGTAATGTGCAATATACAGTATGTTGTTTGTGGTTTACATTATTTGTGTTTCTCTGTTTATATGTGGATTGTTGTTTGTTTCTATTTATTGATGCTCCTGTGGAGGCAGCTGATGGTGTGCAGCACTGAGTCCAAAACAAATTTCCCCAAGGGGGCAATAAAGTGTATCGTATCATGTCGTGTCGTGTCGTGTCGTGTCGTGTCGTGTCGTGTCGTGTCGTGTCGTGTCGTGTCGTGTCGTATCGTATCGTATCGTATCGTATCGTATCTTGACCTCTGCTTCACCAATTTTAACCATTTCTTTTTTTAATCTGCAAGTTGATTGTGTAATAAATCAAATACTCTGTTTTCTTTACATGCTTAGTGCCTTTTCTCCAAAGTTTCGGAGATGATGGTGACTCAAATTTGATTGTGTTTCGTAATCAAACTGTACAACGTATCCTCGTACAACAGTTCTTACGAAAAATTATTCCTCATTTTTCATGTTTTCCTACGAATGTCCAGCAACACGTGTCAATTTCTGCCTGTTACAAACATAAAGTCTTTTCAAAATAAACTTCCGTCTTCACAGGAAACAACTTGGTTAGGTTTAGTCGACAAAACTACAAATAAGTCAACTCTTGTTCTCTTGTTTTTCACCATTTATTCCATCATTTGAAAAATTAAATTTCAGGTTTCAATTTCAATTTGCTTTATTGGCATGACATGTAAAGACATTTGCGTTGCCAAAGCATATAAAGGAAAATTCCACATATTTTTATGTACGTATGTTTACAGGTTGTCTTGCTGTGTGGCATCAGGCCGGCTTGGAAGAGCTTGTGTAAATGTCTACGTGACAGTGGGTGCAGATACAGATGGATCCAATAGAGCCATGAGGACTTGAACGTGTTTGCTTGTAGCTATTTGTGCTTTTTTACTGAACGAAAAAAAAAGTGTTTCTCAATCTTCTCCCTTCCCGTTGTCATCCAAGTACACTCCTGTGAGTGTGTATGTTCACTAAAACCGCCCAAAGCCTTGTAATACAATGTTACTGGTAATTAATAAGTCAGTAAAATGGCAGAAAACACCTCTCTACACATCACTCAGGGGCTGGAATAATGCCATTCCTCTCTTCTCCGTGTGTGTCTACAGTATGTGTGTGTGTGTGTGTGTGTACAAGCCACGCACTAAGTGGGATAATAATACAGTGACCCCGGGAGGCAAAGTGATTAAATTATAATCAGCGCGGATTAATTAATCTATAATATTTATTCCTATTATGGCGAGGGGAGAGGCGGCGCGCAGCTTTAGAAAAGGTTATGTGCGCACGCTCCTCGCTCTTTGTCTCGGTGAAAAGCGACGCTCGGGGGGCGGGCGAGGCGACAAGGCCCCCTTGACAACGCAGGCAGAAGGTTATTGCTGATATCAAACGCCCTGCATGCAATTATCTGTCACAACAAATAATTAAGAGGGCTGATAATGAGGAAATTAACATTTCCATTGTGGAGATGCTTTATTGTGTGCTTGGGTCACTGCAGAGGAGGCTTCGAGTAGCGATTGAATAAATTATCGTGTGTGAGGGTGTGTGTTGCAGTCTTTAGAGAATGATAAGCAGCGACATATCACAGAGTGTGTGTCTTTGTGTGTGTAGGCATGTTTGTGCAGAACACCACTGTGAAAGTGATCCGTGTTGCCAGGTTTGAGTGACACCAAATCGCCCAATCAGAGCCTTGAACCCGCCCATTTGACACAAGTGTTTTCTTTTCTGTCCAATAATCTTATGATGATATTTTGTTGAAATAAAACACACTCTTGGTCGCAAATATGGCCGCATCTAGACAACGCTAAACACTTTACCTCATTATCAACGTAACTGATATGATTAGTCGAAATGCCGAACTCGAGGCTTCAAAACAGCAGTCCACAAACCAATGGGTGACGTCACGACGACGTCCACTTCTGATATACAGTCTGCGGTAAAATCCCTTTAAGTTCTGCTTTAATTGAGAAAATTATTGGCAGATTAGTTGCTAATGATAATAATCTTTACTGGCAGCCCTAATACTCATTATAATGGCTAAATACAAGTTCAAGTCAAGACGAAAAATAAAGCATCTTAAGACGTGGATCCAGTTTTCACTTCAATTAGTTTATGCAAATTCAAAACCATGTTTCAATTCAACTGGATCCGGCCTATATTGGTTGTAAAGATCTAAACTAAAATGAGTCATTGCGTGTGAAGCCTATCAAACTCAGCTCAGTCTCAGTCTCCATCATATCTCTGAAGTCGTCCAAAAGGTATCCCAAAACTTCAGGAGCCGCCCAATCAAATAAGACGCTCTGGCTCCAACAGACATGGACGGAAACGCCCCGCGAACAGGCAAGGAGGGCGGGGAGGACGAGTTTGACAATGAACCCGAATCACAATATGAATCTGTGGTCTCCACGGCAACGACGTGTTTAGTCACATCGGAGGATGAAGCGAGGATGGAAGTCAGAGAGAGAGAGAGAGAGAGAGAGAGAGAGAGAGAGAGAGAGAGAGAGAGAGGGAGATCTGGCTCCATCTGTGGATGAGTTGGGGTGGGTGGGCATGTTGGGGGATCTCTGGGTGGGATCAGTGTTTTCACAGGAACTTGACCCCCAGACACACACACACACACACACACACACACACACACACACACACCCTGAAAGGCCCCTGGTTGCCATGTGTTTTGACTGACACATCTTTGTGTGCAGCCAAGTTTAGGTCTCCTCTGTGTGTGTGTGTGTGTGTGCATGTGTGACGGGATATTTCCTGGCTTTTGAACTCGTCCTGATTGACACAAATGGGTTCGGGACACCCCCCACCCCCCTATAGGTCAAAGTGTGTGTATGTATGTTTGTGTGCGTGTGTGTGTGTGTGTTGGCATGACAGCTCTCGCTCGGCCCCCTCCCCCCCCCCGCGGCTCATATTGAGGGTGATTTTAATACCCCAACATGTTTAGGAAGAAGCATTGACACCGTATTGTTCCTCCACAATAGAGGGCAGACGGAGGGAGCTGGAGGTCGAGGGGGAGGTAGAAGGGGGGAAGCAGCGGACAAAAGGAAGAGCGAGCGCTCGCGGCTCATCTCCTTTCACCGCCGCGTCTAGACGGCAATGTTCCACGCAGGGAAAAGACGGAAAAAGAGAAGGGAAAGGAAGAAAGACAGGATGTGGTGGAGGTGGAGGTGGAGGAGGGGTGGAGGTGGGAGGTGTTGTCTGGTGAGCTGAAGACGGTCTTGACAGAGTAGGGAAGGCCAAAAGGTCAAAAAGGTCGCAACCTGCCTTATCTATGATGTGAAGGTAAGAGGACGATTATGGGAAATGCGAAAACTACAATAATGCTGCCTTCAAGGACCGTTGGACAAACTGTAATCATGACTTGGACACCCAAAGGAAAAAGATTACTTGATGTTGGGTTTTCTGCGTTAGTATGTGATCTACAGAAGGAGAAGTAGAGCGTGCCAGTGGAGCAGTTTTAACCCAATATTTCCTAGGGGCTGGAAAAATTTGATTCATTTGTATTTTGTAATTGATTTTTTAATGCCTGAAGTGATATAATTGCTTCATTTGAGGCTATGTGGAGGTAAGAAGGAAGTTTTATTGTTGTAGTCTGAGTAACGCAACGTCATATCCGTTCAAAGACTACATCTGGCTTTCAAAATAAAGTGTTAATAAAGGGTATAGACAAACTAGAAATATGAAAATTAATCAAATTTAATTAAATAATATTCACCAGAAGTATAAAACATTACATGTCCCTTGTAGATTAAAAAGAAAATACCACTAATTTGTGAGGGAAATGTTTTTATTCTTTGATTTTTGGGTTGCTGCAAAAAAAATTAAATAAATCATTCAAAACGCTCAGAAAATCAACCTCGTTCCGGAAAGAAATTACGTTGCGAACCAAAACAATAGTTTGAAAAAATATATTGATGTGCAAATTAATTGCACAGAAAAAAAAAAAAAACGCTGCCGGTGTGCCTTCAGTCCCGAGTATCGGTTTAGCTCCAAAAACACTGGATCCTACATTTCCCATGATGCAACTACTGACGTGCAAATTAATCACACAAAAAAAACAGTGCCGTTGTGTAACAGACTTAACTTTTGGCAAGAAAGGAAAATGTTGAACTGTTCCTTTAAATCAGTGATTTCTAAATTCATTTTGATGTAGAGTTAATAACGTAGGATAAATAAAGGGTTAAAACGGCTTCACTGTCATGCTCTGCTGCTCCTTCTGAAGATCACAGGAAGCAGATTAGAAAAGCCAACAATCAAGTTACGTATCTTTTGAAGGGTTGATCAGTTCTATAAGAATAAAGCGTATTTCCCAAAATGTCGAACCCTTAAAAAAATATATACAAACACAAAAGCCATTTAGTTCCCAACCAGAATCCTCTGAATGAAAAACATCTATTTACAACCGTTAAAAGTGAAAATTACAAGGAGCATTTGAAGGCAACACGAGCACCTTCATCACCATTATGTACAACAGAATCCGCAGCATCATTAACATCAACGTTACATAGTAAAAGGAGGTATTATTGTGGGGAACATCTCTCCATGAATAGGACCTGCTTTTACTGCTGTTTTAATTCCAACTTTCTGATGCATTAAATGACCACAAACCTGACATTGTGAAAGTCTGCACTTAAGCTAAAACAGAGGGAGGAAGTGAAAGAGACAACGGAGAGTGTACAGACAGACGTAAACAGAGAGGCATGTGTCTATGAATGTACATACCAGTGGAGATGTACATGTACGCTGTGTTTTTTGGTGGGTGCTCGGGGCAGGTGGGGAGGCAGCAGGGACCCCCCAGCCTTCACCAAATCCTTATTTTAGCCCCGCACTAACTAGTCCCCTCCAATAAACCTTTCACCCCGAGGGCAGTAAATCGCCAAACAACTGGTGTGGTTGGCCCTGCCACCCACTGGGACGCGCCAGCAGGCGGGCGTAAAAACGGGCATGTCAAATGCCATCAGAGAGGAAACTCTAGAGGCTCACCGGCTGTGTGTTTCCACCTCTGACAGAAGCAGTGGTGGGAGAGAGGAGAGCAGGTTCTCCTGGCTGTAATGTTAGAGAAATAACAATATAATAACCTTTATTTAATATTCAACAAAACATGGTTTACAAAGGAAGAGGAACAAAGAAGAACATTTTGAGGGCAAATGTACAAAATAACTTAAATAAAAATAAATGTGATTATTAATTAGTTAAATAAATGTGAATTTAAATTAGTTGATATGTATTAATATATTAATATTGATAAAAGCAAAATAAAGAAGCATTGCAGATCCTAGAAAATCCATAGAAATCCTACAATATCATAACATAAGAAACAATCAAAACTATAGTTAAAGGTCTTATTGATAACATTTTTATGTAGATGAATATTTTTAAAAAATATAATACATCTATAGAGCTTTTAGAAAGGTGCCGACTAAAAGGCTTTTACCTTTACAAAAAATATTATAATTGTGAATTAATAATTTTTATAAAAATTTGCAGGTCCAAAATTAATGTTTTGTTTATCTCTGATTGGAGACGTTTGGTTCCCACTTCTAACAACGTTTGCGTCACATTTACGATCAATTTTGGCGAGGAAAAACTGGCATTGCTGATTTTCAAAGGGGTCCTTTGACCTCTGACCTCAAGATATGTGAATGAAAACTGTATCTTGTTAGATAAAACAGATGTTGCATAATTTGAAATTGAAAAAAAAAAGGTAATAAAAATCCCCCACACACACCATTTTCTCTTCCCTTTTTATTTTTATTTTTAATTTTTTTCTTTTCCCAATTTTATCTAATTTAATAATTTTATTACTATTATTTATTTATTTATTTTATTACTATTGTCATTATTTTTCTTCACTACTGATTGATGAATTTAGTAGGAATTTATGAATGTAGGTGAGAGGGGTCTTAATGAGGGTTGGAGTTGATGTTTGGTTCTTGTTCTTATGTATATTTCCCGTCTGTTAATTCAGAGACCAGTTCACTCAGACATCTTAGCTATGCCACTGTTTATTGTTCACAATTCTGGTGTAAAATCAATAAAGAATATTTGGAAAAAAGGTAATAAATCGCAATATATCTTATCGGAAGACTCAGCAAATCGCATTAACATCGTATCGTGACTTAAGTATCGTGATAATATCGTATCCTCTGGTGATTCCCACCCTTAGTTGACGACCTAAAACAAAACTACTGAATATTTTCAGCATTGTTTGGCAGCCAGTAGTAGAGGAAATGTGACCATGGTTAGATAGACACTTCAGGTGTTTGCTTCTTTTAAATTTCCCACCACATCTTTCACCCAGCAGCTCCTCCGTTGTGTTTTCCTGCTGTCATGCCTGCTGATGAGCTGACCCTCTTCCTCTCTCTCTCTCTCTCTCTCTCTCTCTCTCTCTCTCTGTGTGTCAGCTTGGCCCCTCATTTCCATATGAAAGTGCATACGGGGGCCCGGCGGTCCCCAGAGTGCGCCGACAGACCGTGCGCCGCCCCCATTCAGCTCTCGTTTCCTCTCCGACAGCGGAGCCCTCGCCGAATCAATCATGCTTTTTTGCTTTTGGCGCCGTCCAATGGCGTTGGACCCGCACCACCCAGGGATCCGCCTTTATCTGTCTTCACCACCTCTTCTTAACACAAAAAAATATAATACACGAGCGAACTCTCACCTACGAGCACACACACTCTCCCGCTCACACACACACACACACACTGTCACCATCTGTCAATAAACGGGACAGCACTTAGAGAACTGATTCACCTAATTAGCAATCAATTAGCTTGTTACCACCAGCAGTAATTACCTTTTATAGAGCCAGAGAGGAGTGCAGCTGCTGCCACTAATAAAACCTGGACCCTCCTCCTCGGCCCTCCACACCTAACAAGCCCCGTCTGAGGGAGAGTTATAGGCCGGTGTGTGTGTGTGTGTGAGAGAGAAAGTGTGTTGCAGGCGGAGGAAAGGGGGAGGCCAGCAGAGCAAACACAGTCCCTAAGGGGCCTCTCTCCTCTCCCTTTCTAACGGGCTTAAATCCTCTTTTAATGAATATAGGGTCAAGCTAAATGGGAAATCCATCATGGCAATAAAAGCAGGAGGCTTCAGCCAGGGAGGTTTGGAAACGTGAATAGGCCGACGATGCAGGACGATGAGGGATGTTATGGATCCATCTTTTTGTTTTTAGCCGTGCTAGAGCTGGTTCAGTCCGGATGGAAATATCTCATGATGGGTTGTCATGTCAGATTTTGACATTCATGGTCCCCAGAGGAAGAATCCTGCAGACTTAAGTAATCCCCTTTTTCCTCTGGCGCCACCAGCAGGCCAACGTTTCCACTTATCTTGTGAAATATCTATAGAATGTATATAGTAGTAGTAGTAGAAGTGGACGTAGTCACCATGACGTCACTCATTGGTTTGTGGACTGCCATTTTGAAGCCTCAAATTTGGCATTCTGGCCGTCGCTATCTTGGCTTTTGGCCTTCGCCTTGCCATCGCCATCGCCATCTTGGTTTTTGGCCGTCGATTTGCCATCGCCATCGCTATCTTGGTTTTTGGCCGTCGCCATCGCCATCGCCATCGCCATCGCCATCGCCATCGCCATCTTGGTATTTGGCCATCGCCATCGCCATCGCCATCTTGTTTTTTGGCCGTCACCTTCTTGATTTTTGGTCGGTGGACCCCAACGAAACATATATTTCCGCAGGTGGAAATCCACGCTGTGCAAGCATTTGTAAATTTACGTGCAGATTTTTTGGACAAAAATCCGTGCTTGGTGTGAAATGGCTTTAATTCTGTACAAAATGATATTGCCATATGTAGAGCTGCAATTATTTAATTATTATTTTTCTTGATTAATCTATAAAACATTATAAAATAGTGAAAAATCCCAGTTTCCCTGAATCTAAGTTGAAATATTTTGTCCAACCATAAGTCCAAAAGCCAAACACATCTCCTCTCCTCTCCTCATCTAATGTCCTTAAGCATCCAGGACACCTCCTTTGAAATCCATCTCTTCTAATCCACCATGCTTTGCTTTCTCCTCCCTGCGTCTATTCAAGCTTTGACTATTTATTAAACGCCAACTTTGAATCCTTTAATCCTAAATGCAGCGCTTTATCCCCTGAAGCAGTGAGGGAATAAATCAGCATGTTCTTTTTTTTTTTTCTTCCAGCAAATACCTCTCCGTAGCCACAGCCCCGTGTTTACTTGTAGCAGCATGCGGGCTAACAATGGCCCCAAGTGACAAGCAAGGTTAATCCTATATGTCGCCATTATGCGGGGTCAAGCTTCCTCGCCATATATTTAGTGTGTCATTAATTTCCAACCTGCTACTGCGGCGGCAAGAGCAAGCTGCCGCTGCTCAGGTCCCTCGGTGCACACACACACATGAACGTATGCATGCAGATGGATGCACACACACACACACACACACACACACACACACACACACACACAATGACTCGCTACATTAGCTAAATGGCCGGAGCTCCGTCTCTCTCTTTTCCTCTCTCTAATGAGACGGGTCTCTGGATCATGTAGTCTATTCATCATTCTGCTTGTTCCAATCTAGCTCTCCTTTTATCAGGGTGTCGTTCGAGGGCCCGAAGTCGTCAGAGGCGACATAAATCACCTGTCAGCGTTGGTCCCTGGGCTCCCATAATGCTCTATTAGCGCCTCCAACGCCATTATTGACAAAGCAGTGGCCAGGTATTACGGCCTGTTCATCTATTATATAGAGCGTGGTTATTGTTCGTTGTTTTGTTGGAGAACTTACAGTAAGTGTGGCTGCTATTTTGACCAAACCTCTTTTGCAAAAGGGATCTTGTATGTCAACAGGACTTACCTGGATACATACAGGTCAGATAGGCTTTTTAAATAGGCTTTAGCCATGATGCCTGCTTATTACTTTAACTCTGCAGAGACACTGTTTGGCCTGGTATCTCTACGACAATGTTCAGGCCATTCTCGTACACCGTTGGTAGCTATACCTACGAAAAGTAGGTGCTGGCTGGCCCTCGCCGGTTGCATTTCCTCCGCCGCAACCGGCTCTAGTTCAGCTTGGAAAGGCGCGAGTGTAAAAGTGGATCGCGGCTCCGTAGTGCTCCTGTCGGCAACCCACCCGATCCTTCAAGTTCTTCATAGATCTAGCCTCTTAAGTTTGAAGTCAGATTGGTGCTTTTAACTTTAAAATGCACAAAATGTTGTTCCGGGGGAGCACCCCAGAGCCCCCATATAAGATCCGAGGTCCACCCACCACAGTCTCACAAAACCCTGTAGCCTTTTATCAGAGCAGTGCTGCATTGGATTAATAATTACTAAAGCAAGCGCAAAAATTTTGTGACAATTATCACCTTGGTGAGATTCACAAAATTTGGGCACCAACGGGCAAAAACATAAATCGGATACGTTGATTATTAACTCACAAAAATAATTAAATTAAATTAAAACTTAAGGACCTGAAAGTTTTTCCAGCTGAGCTGTAGATCTCAGTGAAGTGCACTTGAGCATACGGCAGGTTCATTACATGGTTCAGACATAAAGGGCTTCTCAGTGTATTTCGGTCATTTCACCCGTGAGAGAAAACCACCAGAAAGAAGCGTTTAACCTCCTCCGAAACCCGGAGAAACATGAAGAGAGTAAAGGAAGACGCCTTCGCTATCTCTTTTCATGAGAAACTCGACCTCTCAGCCCCCCACATCTGCAGCCGGTCCCTCAGGCCTGATCAGAAAAGACAGGATATGACCTCATCCGCGACCCGGCGACCCGAGGAAGTGCTTCAAAAGAGAACGCGAGTTCATCTAGGGAAGACTTGCACGAAAGATGAGGTTACTGCCTTACTGGAATCAATGCTCTGATTTTTTTTTCTTCTTTCTGTTTTTACGACGAACATGTGTCAAGTAAATGAGTAAATGCTGTCTTTGTTTATTCTGTGCAGCTGTAAAGGAACATGGTGGATCATAAACGCTTTGTGTACTCCTACTTTAAAGTTTAGGTGGATCAGAGGATAGAGTATTTATCCTGCATGTGCAAGAGGAGTTCCTGTATAGTAGTTCTTATATTTTTTACAGTGTAGAAATCAGTGCTGTATTTTCTTGTGGATAAAAAGAAACCTCAAGATTCACTTCAAACCACCTGTCTGTTTGTAGTGAGCGTTCCTTCATGCGTAGTTACTCTCCCATCAGCCTCCTGCACTGAACACTGTTTTCCTGGTCTCGCATGGCTGCGTATCTGTGTGTGTTTGTATTTGTGTGTGTGTGCCGACCAACCAAGACAAAAGGGAGGGTCCGCTGGGGAGAGACTGGCGAGGAGACGCACACCTCTGTGCCGTCTGAGAGAGGGAGGTGGAGGAGGAGGGACAGGGAGAGGAAGAGATAGGTAGGAGACAAAAACAAGGAGGGAGAGAGGCTTTACCCATCAGTCCCTGGTCTGCAGCCAAGTGCACAGATCCGTCCGGTGGGAACACGCAGTCTGTACACCTGTTCGAACCAGCTGGCCGCCGCTACCTGTCTCAGTTTGCAGCGTCGCCCTCAGACACACCCCCGCACTCACCGAGGTGGGGGATGAGCTGGCAGCGGGTGTTGAGCTGTTCAGTGAGTGCAGGCGAGGGATCTGAAAACGATGTGGGTGCATCTGTGTGTGTCTGTTAAGAGAGGCAGAGGGGTGGGTTTGACACCTGACTGAGTGCCCTTGAGCACCAGACTGCAACCTCCCTCCACAAAGCCCAGTATCCTTAAGAGTTGCGTCCATGTTGCACAATTCTGCACCACACAATTTACTTCCAATGCCAGCATTCAGTGCCACTGCAGCTTCCTGCGTAGTGTCTTCTTTATGTAGAGTCCTGTCTAGTAGGGATTAGCATTCCAAGCATAAATACTATTTGATAATCACTAGAAACTAGTTGATTATTTTTTTCAAAAATCCCTGCACACGTTTTACCGGTAGTAACGTTACTACCAGGGCCTGCGACGGTTAAAACAAGGGAAAATATATATATTTTAAGACAGGATGATAGTCGCATAAACTAGTCGATCTTTTTAAATTTAATGACTATTCGAAAAATCTAAAATCATGACCCATCCCTAATAAGTTTCAAAACGCTTGCAAGATGGTTAAGGTTAGGCATTAACCTTGAATGGTTAAGGTTAGGATAGGTCGTCAGGAAATGAGTCTCGCGAGAGTTTTTGCTCGTTTCCTGTCACAGACCTGCGATCAGTGTTTGCCTTTTATTTACTGTACAATCTTTCCCTTACTTAGGCGGGTATTATGCAAATGTGCTACTTAGTGACATCACCACATTACGGAGGAAAAGGCGGGACTTCAAGCGAAGCATTTCAGGCAGTTCAGGAGCAGTGTTTCTCCCTTTGGCTTTGTAACTTTGCAGACATTTTACATGCACAAAAATCTTTATAACACACTAAAGGAAGGAGTAAAAAGCACAAAAGCATAAAAGGTCCTCTTTAACTAAGTGTTTTAATTGCCTAATTATACCTTAACTATAGTCTATTTGCCATAACCACCATGTTTCCTCTAACCTGGGTGTAGAAAAAGAATAAAGAAAGAGGGAAATGAATATTTCTGGCCCAATTTTAATTCAGTAAAGGAAAAGGTAAAGGCAAACAGAATAAAAGGAGGAAATTTCCAAATGAATGAATGAACAGATGACCCCCCCCCCGGCCCCTCCCCTCCTCTGGGCGCCACAGATGTGTGTGCTGCGGGTGATAAACGCCAAACCAATTGAAGCGATGCGACGCCGGCCTGCATTTAAAGGGCCTAAATGGCATTTGCATGGTGTAATTACCGCTGGCCGGTCTGCTCTTTGTGTCGGGGTCCTGTTGAGAAATCACCCCTGAATGGGTGCCGGAGAAACGAGGTGGGGAAGGTGTGGCGAGGTCAGAGCGGCAGCATGTTAGCAGCTGACTCAATGTCCCGCCGTGTGTGCATCTTTTCCTGAACCCTCCTCTCTGCCGCTGAAGATGGCACCTGTATTAAATTCCTCTCAGGGATAATAATGTTCTCGACATGGAAGATCACATTCAGCAGACGTGACACCCTGACACCAGCCACCCGTCAAGGCCTGCAAATGTAAATCTCACCAGATTAGATGTCTGTAAGCAGCTTGTGTGTGTGTGTAGGTGTTAGAGATGGTAGATGGATGGAGAAGGAGGTATTTCGTCCCCTGAAATAGACTCTAAAGACGTCTCACTGCGTCACATCCAGCAGAGTTCCTGATCGTTCACTTTAACACGGGAACCAAAAACCCAACGCTTGACGTTTTTATGGATGTTACTTATTTAGCAACTTGGTCAAGTTGCAAACAGGATGCTGCAGAGTTGAGCTGTGCCTGAGTCATAGGTTACATTTCTCTCATGAGTCACAGTTTCTTTTTTGCACCGTGTGAATACTAAGATGATTTACAAGTGTTCATTTTCCATGAAATGAAATGCAACTTGTGATGTTTAGTTTTAAAGTTAGAGTGAAGATACTGACATCATATGAAACAAGAAAACCTAATGAATCCATTGGTACCAATCATGTCATAATAGCTTGTCTTGAAGGAGGCTAAATTACGCTCCAAAGTTGCGCTAAATTTTGGTGAGGAAAAACTGGCATGGCCATTTTCAAAGGGGTCCCTTGACCTTTGACCTCAAGATATGTGAATGAAAAAGGGTTCTATGAGTACCCACGAGTCTCCCCTTTACAGACATGCCCACTGATGATGATCACATGCAGTTTGGGGCAAGTCATAGTCAAGTCAGCACACTGACACACTGACAGCTGTTGTTGCCTGTTGGGCTGCAGTTTGCCATGTTATGATTGGAGCATATTTTTTATGCTAAATGCAGCACCTGTGAGGGTTTCTGGACAATATCTGTCATTGTTTTGTGTTGTTAATTGATTTCTAATAATAAGTATATACATACATTTGCATAAAGCAGCATATTTGTCCACTCCCATGTTGATAAGAGTATTAAATACTTGACAAATCTCCCTTTAAGGTACATTTTCAAAATGTGATTAATTTGTGATTATGATGGTTAGTCATTCGTAGAACCATTTCCTCAAAGCTTCAATATTTCCTATTTTAAAGGCTTCTGGCACACTGGAAGCTTTGTTCTTTCTTCTTCTTGAAGTTGAAGTTTATAATTGTAATTCTAAAAATGGTTATTTTACCACAAAAACAGCACTACATGATAACAATGCTATGCATAAAACTTATTTTATTAATTCAAGTTAAATGTTTCTTACAGGCGGAGCTTCCTCGTGAGGCAGGGGTCATCTTGTTGGTGAAGAGGAGGCTGCAAAGAGCTGCGTTTGGTAAGTTAACTACTTTAATTGGCAAAGAAGAAAGTCTTTACTTACAAAAAAAATACTGTATTTTTCTGCTTTTTTTTCTCATTACAGCAACAATCTGACACGTCAATCTGAAACCTGTCAAGTAAAAATGGCTTAATGACAGACGAATTGCAGCCAAATGTAGTTTTTAATGCTCAGTGTAAACACATTCCTATTTTTCCAGATATAACCCCGCCATCAGGCTCCGTCTGAATGTGTTTTAGAGGATTAGGCCGAGCAGGTGACAGTATTGATCAGTGATGCGTGATATCTTATTTTCTCTTCTGCTCACTATCTATCTATATATGTCTCCGCATCTATCACACTATGGTTTCTACTTTTACTGTCCTCTATATAGGCTATATTCTAGGTAAACTTTGACAAAAATTGGTTGAATTGGTCCATTTATTGGCAGCTTTTCTCCTCGAAACACATTTGAAACATCCAGTTGTTGTTTGTTTTGAGCTCTGATACAGGGAGCATGTTTTGAAGTCAACATTGCGTGATTGACAAGTGATTCTCCTGCTGTAAACCCCGCCCTCCTGGCACGCCAAGCTGGGTTAAACAAACGCAACAATTTACAAAAAGCATTTCTGCTTTTTTTTCCCGTCTACTGAGGCTGAAAAAAAAAGACGTGTGTGCATGCTAATATGTATTTGCACCATTGATTGTGTGCGCAGCAGAACGGCGCTGAGTGCATGTGCGTACGCTCCGGGGTGTGTTTCCACTCGCACTAAGCGTGTGCGTGGCGAGTGTGTGTGCAGCTCCTGCGTGTGTCAGCATCATCGCTCCATCTCCCGCGGCGTCTCCTGGAAGCTGACAACTGGATAATAGCTTTTTACTTTTCCAGAGCAGGGCTCCGGAGAGAACTAATATGATTATAAATCATTATTCAAATAGAAAGGTGAGGCGCGGCGCTCAGGATAGTAAGAGAGCATGATAATAGCATCATTACCTTTTATTTATAATTCACATTTTTTTCTTCTTCTTCTTTTTTTTTTGCAAACGTGGCAACTCAACCTAATGCAAGACTACCGGGGATTTCTCTGTGTGATACGGGGAGGTGACGAGGTGTACATGCATCAAACCATCCTGGAGGAGAGGAGATGAAGTGATTTGAAAGAGGGAACATTTATAAAAGGGAGGGGTGTTAGTTTGTTACTACCATGCAAATGTTTTACATGTGTTTCTTTTGGTTTTAGTGTTTATTTGCCGTCCTAAATATCATTCCCATCAGATAAAGTAATGAGTATTTTATTAATTTAGTATCGAGGACACACACATCAGCACTTCCTGGATGTTCACGCACATGTACACCTAAAACTGAAATATTATAGCATCATATGCAAATTTTATTCACATACAATGTAAAAATTAACAAACAAAACACTGCATACACTTCCCATAATGCAACTTGTCTTTTGTTAAACCCTCTCCACCCACCTAAATATCCACAATCCCACTTTGTGACGCAGACTTTCGGTAAAAAAGGGCGAACATATAGCCGGATTGTTAGGGCACATACAACATGGGCGCAAATACCCTGAGCAGCGAGTCCCCAGTTCGATCCGTTTAATCTTTTTCCCCACATTTCAGAATCAGAAATACTTTATTGATCCCTGGGGGGAAATTGGGGCCTTACAGTTGCTCTTCTATAATCAGAAATAAATGTAAGAAAATAGAAATACGTATGTATGTAAATTCTGTACATAATGCTACAATATATAACACAATATATGTAGAGATGTATTAGTAAATAATAAAAATAAAAATTATAAATGAGATATATAAGAAATATGTATAAATAGTTACATTACGATATGCAATATATATAACATATAACCACAGTGCAACTAATTAAATACAAAATGCTGAAATGCTGTCCCTATCTGCTGTCGCTGTCAAATAAAGGCATAAAATGGCCAAAAAATAATCTTGTAAAGAAAAGAGATAATCATTTGAATTTATTAAATGTATTAAAAGATCTTAAACATTTTTATATAAATAATTAAATAAATGCATATATATTTTTTAAACCCCCAGTGCTGTTGTTCCACATCTCTGACCTTATGTAAAATTCATATACAAGGACCATAAATTGATTTGTTACTTTTTAATTGGTTAATCCATCCATGCATTTATCCATCCGTTTTTCTGCTGCTGATCTAGGTCCACGTCGTGTTTAATGATTAATTAATGATATTATTAGGATTTATTGTTATATGCTGCTGGGAAGTCCTGACAAAAAATGTGATACAAACATCAAGTAATGCACCTGTGTTTGGCTCGCCAGACAACGGACCAATCAGCGTCCTGTGAGGCGCCACTGCAGCCAAGCGTGGTGGTCCCAGCTTTCAAACCAGAACCATCATGACGGCTCATTTGGAAACTTTTTTCTCTTATATTACGAAAACAGTTCACCGAAATGTGTTTCTGAAACCGTTTTAGACTAGAAATAAGCCGTGCAGCTGCTGAATCTGTCTTCATTTTAGATCGACAATGGTTAGTTTAAAGGTTTCTAGGGAGTTTGTAGAGGTGACGATTCGCGCCGGACGCCTCTGATTTGCATGGGAAGCGTGGAAATGACGGATCCCGTGGACATGTACAGTGAGACCCGGTGCAATACGGAGAGGCGACTGAAGAAGTTAACGTAGCTGCAATAGCATCAGTTACATCAGAACTGGAGAGTATTTCTTCATTGAAAGTGAGTTAGTTTGATTGACGGATGGTTTGTCCAATCACCTGCCAAGTAGTTTTCGAAAGTGCCTAGCCTTTTCCAAACAGTTTCCGATGACGGCTTCTCAGATGGTTCTGTGTAGTTGTTTAAGGAAAGCAGAAAGTTCCTCAGACCCAGATTTTTTGGCAACCTCACCGTTTCCTGCGTCTCTTATTATGCCGTGTATTGAAAAAGGATGATTCAGAAGAGGGAGACAATTGTAGGTAATGAAAGAATGCTGTTAGTTGTCAGCTGCTAGCGTGCAAGGTAGGATGCTCTTTGTTCTCTAAAAGCAAAACCTCTCCTCAGATTCATCTGTGATTGCTTGAGCCGAATTGTGTTGTGTATTGAAATCAGACCGCGTCAGAGTCACTCTGACTGTAGTTTTAAGGATTTATCTGATGCTCTCATCCAGACAAAGATTCGACAGGGAAGCCGCTCTGTGGCTTAACTAACCGCTTTGTTATTCTGCTGGTGCGAGCTCCTGATGAGCAGGCAGTGCATCGAACGTCACTAAAATTCGGATGATTTAGCAGCCGATTAGTCAGAAAGCCGGAGCTTTACGTGGAGTGCGACGGAGGGAGAATAGAGCAAATCCATCTTTGTCAGAGCACGGAGACGCCGCTCGCTATACAGACTTAGCGATTCCCTCGCTGACAATTCAGAAGATGTAAATCAGGGAAAATGTGAAGTGACTGAAACAATGTCATCTACAGTTTAGAGATAAGGTTGCCATTAAACATCCCGAGAGGAAAGAGACTTAAGAGCTGATTGAGGATCAGTTTTTCCTTTGAGGTTATGTCAGCTCTTCCGGGGGACAAAGATAAGAATCGGTGCCTTGATGTTCGCTCCAGCAAAAATGTTTCTGTTTAATCCAGCCATGTAATGAGGCCTCCATTGTGTGCGTGCATCTGCGTGCACACACAGCAGAGGTGTGTCTGCGTAAACCCTCGTGTGCGTAGGGTTGCATGGCTTTTTTCGGGGCGTCCCACTGAGCAGGAATCTCACCATTTGTCCTCCAGCTGATCTCTGCAAATGCAACAAAAGGGGGCCCAACCCAGTAACTTTTATTTTTGGCCTTCCAGCTCTAAGGCTTAACAGATGTCACTCTCAAACTCCTCTGCTGCTCGTTGTGCTGCAGAGAGGAGCGTATAGCCCGAAAATATCAGTCAAAATTGATTTCAATAATTACAGGCACGAGAGTATATTCAAAACCCAGCAGCCGCTGAGAGAAAGACACGCATACGAGCACACACAGAGCTCCAAGCAGACATGGGCGACTGTGTGTACCTGTATCTGCTCATCACATATAGATACTCTTTTTATGCTTCAAAAAAAGCCAAATCGGAAAATTTATTGACATCCGACTGTCCGAACCATCTTGAAAGTTGGTTTGAGATGCATTTTGACCAGATGTTGAAAAGGTTTACATACATCTGTTCCTCAAGACACATGTTTACTCCTCCAACTGTAACTTCTTCAGTAAGCTTTTTCCCATTCTCTTTAAAAGGGCCGGTCCATCTACGCCCACTCAGCCGTTAGCAAAAAAGCGGTGACGTAGGTTACCAAAGTAAGCTCATCAATAAGGTTATGAATAATGTGAACGCTAGCACTAACTGAGTCAAAGTTAACACTGCTAAGTTTGGAAATAACTGAAAGTGTAAGTTTGGATAATTTGAAGTGGGGTTGCATTTATGTAAAATTATTGTTTTTGTGAATGGAGTCTGGTGGCTTTAAATAGAGCGATATAACTGCTTCAGTTCCCCGTCGGAAAGGGCCGTCAGACGGCGAGGTAAAGCGGCAATTTCAGTTAAAGTGTACACTATATTTAGACTATTTTCACCACTTTACCTCGCCGTCAGACTAGTCGTTTCTGACGGGGAACTTGAAGCAGTTATATCACTCTATTCAAAGCCACCAGACTCCATTCACAAAAACAGTAATTTTACCTCTCAAAAACGTACTGCTCTACCGCTGCATCGACCGGTACTCCTGTCTGCTTCTCCAAACTGGGAGCACTCCAACCACCATCTAAGTTACTGTATGTAACATTGATACACTGACTATAAGGATGTATTTGTACTGTACATGTAGCAGCTTCATCTAGGGTTTGGCTACAACAGCCGCCCTTTAAACAACAGGAAAAGTCACTCCAGCATGCACTGATGCAGATAAACACAGACAGACGGAGGAACTGCATCATCATCGTCTGCAGAAGATCAAAGTAAAACATCTGCAGCCTCTTCATCACAGTCTCTATATTAGCAGCTCTGGCCAATAACAGTGTTTGCTGCCGTTATCAGTCCTCCCAGTCCTGACTAACTACCAGCATCCTCTGCTACTAAAAGTGTGCTTACCTTTTCGTAGCAATTATTTCTGAGGTGCCCTTAAGCAAGGCCTTGAACCTCTAATTACCTCAGCGGAGAGCTCCTTAGTGGAGAACAAAAGACAGTTTTCTTTGAGCAAAAGTTTGACAAAAGGAACATGCAGATTCAGCAAACGTTTTCCAGTGTGAGGAAAAAAAGGTGTTCCGCTGTGTTTTCTCAGGGAGATAGCGCAAATTGGACTATCGCCAGTGCAATAAAATCATTTTAAAAACTCACGGTGAGGACTGTCAGAGCTGCAGGGCTCTGCTGAGGGATGATAAAGCGAGGTGGGGTGGGAGACTTGACCTTGTAGGCCAGAGGAAGGGGGGGAGCATCATTAGTGTGGCACCAGGAAGGTTGTACACTTGACCTGACAGCCCTCGGTGTCCAGATAAGGGTGAAGGATGAGCTTCAGACTCCTCCTCCTCCTCCAAACAATCCTATTCTCTAAAAACTTTGCCACCAGGTATAAAAAGAAAATAAGATTCTCAGATTCTCACCACAATGTTTCACCAGCTCTGCAACACTTCTTCTTCGTCTCTCTCCTCCTCCTCCTCGCCCTCCCTCCCCATCCCCGACGACAGCACAGAGACTTGTTAGAAGACTGATGTCTGCCCCAGTTTAACTAATTAATCTTTCTCAACTCGAGAGCTTTTTTTCCTGCAGCCCGGCAGAACCCACTGAGTGATCACACCTGGGTTTTGTGGCGGAGATGCATCACTTTGCGTCAGGTGACAAGAGAAGAGAGCACACAGAGAAATGCTGCTCTTTGTTTTACTGAATATCTCTGATATTCTGCAGGGCTGCACGTTGCTATGGATTAGGTTTAGAGCTTCCTGAGAAAAGACATTGTCTGTTCTCTTCATACCATTTGTTCGTACACTAATTTACATGATGAATTACAAATTTACTTCGTCTGTGATGGCTATGCTTATTCAAGTAATATTATGAAAATAAATTCCATGGGGCATCTGGTGGCCTTGTGGTTCAGATGCATACCATATGGGGACCTTTGTTGCATGTCATTTTTCCCTCTGTCTCTCCCTCTGTTTCCTGACTCTTCTCTACTGTCCACTGTCAAGAAGTATACATTAGGCAGTTTCTACAAACTTGTTTAATATTCTTAAGTTGCATACATCCGTCCAACCAGGCGAGAACCTCCGGGTCTGAAAAGTGACCCTACTTCTCACTTGATTTATGACCTCAGTAAACATTGTAAACATCAGTTTATGGTCTCAATCGCTAGTTTCAAGTCTTCTTCTATACAGCATGATGTTCATTTAGTAAATTATGGTCCCATTTAGAGTCAGATAGACCATAAAGCAGGGGATGCTTTAGGGCGGGGCTACCTTGTGATTGACAGGTTGATACCACGGCTGTGTCCATTTTTAAAAGTTAATTGTGACATTTTGGTAACATGAAAATGTCTTATCCAGCATTCGGTTGTACTTAGCTCCACCCTTTCATGTCACTTCTGGTTGCAAATAACCAAGTTGGCGATGGTCAAAAACCAAGATGGTGACAGCCAAAAACCAAGATGGTGAGGGCCAAAAACTAAAATAGCGATGGCCAAAACCCAAGATTGCGACGGCCTAAAACCAAGATTTCGATGGCCAAAAAGCAAGATAGCGACAGCCTAAAACCAAGATTGCGACGGCCAAAATGCCGAAGTCTACAAACCAAAACCGTAGTCTACAAACCAATGGGTGACGTCTCGGTGACTATGTCCACTTCTTTTATACGGTCGATGGTTGCAACAGCAACTTTGACCAGGCAAAGCGTGAGCAGAGTAACCCAAACCATATTTTACTCAGCAAGAAATCCTATAGCACGCCCAGATCAGCTTAGAAAAATGATCGGGATTGGCCTCTGTGTGGGTTTCCTCCTGGTCGATTGTAACCGCAGCCAGGAGTCGTCCCAAGTAGGTGCCCAATCCACCTCAACTGGTGCTTTAAAAATCACTGAGCTCCTCATGTGAGGCCGGTCACCCAAGACACATCGCCGCATAAACCTCATCTTGGCTGCTTGTATCTGCAATCTCATTGCCAAGACAGGAAGTAGCGCCCTATATGTATAGCGGGCAGTAAGGGTGTGGATGGGACTGTAGCACTTCAGATTTTCATGCATGAGACTGGCGTTTACGTCCCACAGACCTGCAATTACCAATGATCTTTTCATAACCTTAACCATACTATAGTTTGCATGTGCAGATGTTGTAGAGACATCGTCATTGGACTTAAAAAAAAAGCATCGTCATTGAATGTAATACAAGGTTTTGCAGATTTTTCCAATGTTTTTGTCTGGCGATAAGTTTGGACCATATGTGAGGACCAAGATTTGGACCGGATTTCGCATCCCTTGTGAAACCAACAATGTGTAGTTGTCTTTGCCTAAACCTAAATAAGTTGTAGTTTTGTTGCCTAAACCTATAGAAGCCTTTTTGTTTGTTAGAACGTGTTGCTTTTAAGTTTCACTTTCACTTTAATAACGTAGTAGGTGTAGTAGGGCCCTAATGACCCACATCTATGGTGCTTCTAGCTGGTCAAAAGTTAATTTTTTAAGACAGCACCACTGACCATCTTGGATTTTTCCCTCTGGCAAAAAATCCCAGGACTTTTGGGAGGGACCTGGGGGCTACATTTTTTATAAATGGTCCATAGTAGTCAAATCAATCATGAAAACATCTTAGCCAGTAAATGGTCAAAGAATTGAGGTTTTGGACCCTACTATAATAAAGACTGAGCTTTACCGTTTACCTCAGCTCTTTCTTTATCCCCAGTGGTCTGATACAACAACCTCGCCAATGTACTTAACCAGCCATGACTCTGACTTGGACAGATTTCCTCTTGTAAAGATATTCTACACCTGACAACTCTGGAAAACCTGAATCAGGGTTAATAAATACATTTAAAATATTAGCTCGAAGCCTTAAAACTACTATTTTATGTTGGGACAGTCTTAACTACCGCAAATAAATCACCATGGTTACATGTGCTATTTCTCTTAGGCCTTGGCACATCAGATTGGATCTTGGCTGCATTGAGATCCTCCTGTATATATGTAGAAAAAACCTAGAGGAAACACTTCTGTCTCCTTGGGAACCAAAAGAGAAACAACAAAAGTTCCCCAGAAATTTATATTGAGCATCAAAAGTAAGAGAAACCCCGGCCAACGAAGCCCCCTCTGAGAGGATTGGCAGCTTATTGTTGCATCTTACTGTATGTGTTTTTAGGAAATCTGCTGGATCGCTTTAGAAAAAGGATGCTTTTAGTGTTTCTGGCAGTAGAAAACAGGAACTATGGACCATCCCATCCCAGAAAATAAGAAAGGAGATTTATGGGAAATATCGTCTTAACGCGAACAAATCTCTACCACTACCAAAATCTCCGTCGTAGATCATCTCAACCATGATCTCATTTGTTTGTCACTATATCCAGATGTTACAGATAATTTGACAATGATGCATTGACGTTAATAATTACAAGCTTTAAAACCTGACCTTTTGAACATCGCAGACAGTAACAAATTATGTCTTGTTCGTCATAAATCCACAATAGATAATGTTGCTTCACCGTCTGGGCCAGGTAGGATTGTCTGTCTGCAGGCCCGGTGGAGTATGAGCTCTTATGTCAAAGCTTCATTAAGTCCTGGTCCGCGCTGATTGTTACCAGCTGTACTCCAACATACTGTCTTTGTGTGTATACATGAGTGTTCGTAGAGTCGGCGGAGGTTGGCTGGTGAGTGAGTTATACCCTGCGCTGATCTAATGAAGGTCCTGGGGAGGAGGAGGAGGAGGAGGACAAGATACTCTTGATACGTCCTATATACCGTGGAAATGTAATGCCAAATAGGATCCCTGATGGGTTTTTTTGCCTTTGCTTCAGAGTAGAATGACATGATATAGAGTGTAATAGTAGTGTGGGAGCAGCAGTACAGTAGGAACGCAGACTTTCTCAGAGCGTTTATCGATTCAATCCACTAACCCTCAGGTCACTGCGAGGCAACTACCGAAAGTTCAGTAAAGGAAGAGTAATCACGGGAAGGACAGACACATTAAAGAGGACCTATTATGCTATTTTTCAGGTCCATACTTGTATTTTAGGTTTCTACTGGAACATGTTTACATGTCTTAATGTTCAAATAACGCTTTACTTTTCTCATACCTAAAATGCTCTGTTTAAGCCCCGCCCCCCAAAAACCCAGTCTGATCTGATTGGTCAGCTGCCCAACTCTGCTGTGATTGGTCAACCGAAACAAACTCCTCAGACCCCGCTCCAGCTCTGCTCTAACTAGCTTTGTTCGAGGGCGAGCCAAAGTAGCTGCTCGACAAGTATTATGCAAATGTGTTACTTGGTGACATCACCACGTTACGGAAGAAAAGACGGGACTTCAAGCGAGGCGTTTCAGGCAGTGCAGGAGCAGTGTTTCTGTCGGGGAGAGTTGTTGTTGAGTTGTTCCGATACCAATACCTTTATCCGAAAGGCATCCAATACTGCCCGAAACACCAGTCTATGCACCGATCCGATACCATCATTTATTAATCCAGAAAAATACAGAAAAAAATCAACTCCTTTAACCAGAAATCAATTATTCTTTGTTGCTGCAAAACAATAGCCTTCACTGTGTGTTCACCCTGGATGATGTCCACAATCCATACATGGTCAGTAGTAAACAGCTGTTAAGTAATAATAATAATAATAATAATAAGAGGAAGAACTTTATATTTTTTTATCATGCTGGTATCGGATCGGTACCCGGTATAGGCCGATACGCAAGTTCAGGTATCGGAATCGGTATCGGAACATTTCTAAGAGTAACTCCCTTTGGCGTGGACTTTTTACCTTTGCAGACCTTTTACATGCACAAAAAACTATACAACACACTAAAGGAAACTGAAAGCACAAAAGCACAATAGGTCCTCTTTAACAGTGGAACAAATAAATACATAACAAAACACATGTTCTTTAT
This sequence comes from Sebastes umbrosus, assembly GCF_015220745.1. Lineage (NCBI taxonomy): Eukaryota > Metazoa > Chordata > Actinopteri > Perciformes > Sebastidae > Sebastes > Sebastes umbrosus. Next base: position 4,785,917 of record NC_051292.1, read on the forward strand.
ATAATTAGTGGAAATCTCCTCTAATCTATCCTCTGAAATCCTACTAAACATATATTATCTTCATGTAAGAGAACTCAAATAGTGAAGAAAATACAATGCAATAATTTATATACTTAAAATTGTAAGATACCTTCAGCTACAACTATTGTATCTGTCATTTGCATGAGTGCAACATGCATTTAGCAGCATGTTGTTTCCGCCGAGATGCTGAAAAAGGCATGTACTTTGTGGTCTGGGAACTGGAGCAGGAGAGTGGTTTAGTGGTTTGACCGTCGGGCCACAGGTTCAACCCATCAGCAGCTGTCTCCCATGAAGGACTCTGACATATAACCCTTCGTTGGCTGTCTGGAGAAGATATACACATGCAGATGTTTGCACCAGTGGGCAACGTCTAGGTCTGAGAAGTGAAGCCAAGTGCCTCAAACTTGCATTTTTTCTAATAGCCAGCAGGGGCAACTCCTCTGGTTGCAAAAAGACGTCCGATTGTAAGGAAGTTGTGTCAGTTCTGGTTGCAAAAACCAAGATGACGACGGCCAAAATGTCGAACTCGAGGCTTCAAAACGGCAGTCCACAAAGCAAGACTTAAAACCGGGATACTAGCGCGCATGTAAACACACACACTAAGTCAGTAAAACGGCTTCAGTAGATGATTTGATAGGCGTCGACTGGCACGTTGCAGGACTCGGTTCCATGTTGATTTAATAAAATCACACCTCGTCCTCAGTGGGACTCCTACTCTCTCACGGTGGATTGATCCTGACCCTCTCTTGACTTCCAAAGCCAATAAACAGCTCGCACATGCTGATGAAGGAGAAGCGAAACTGTTACTGTTGGCTCCCTGTTCTCCGCTTTGATGTGAAATCACTGGAGGACCTTGGCTGATAGACTAAATATATACAGACATCTGCACCTCACTTCATTCGTGTTTTATGTTCTTTGCAAACATGTTATTTTTTTCCTTTACCCGCAACTGTGGAGAGAGAGTCGAGGTAGGCTAATGAAAATCGCCTGTCGCTGCGTGATTGATCGCACGGACAGCCAATCGGAGCTTTCCTCCTCACAGAATCAGTTTCATGTAAACCAACAGTGGCACTTCTTCATTTCATTAAATGTACCAGGGCTTCAATCCTTTTTTATCTGTGACTTGTGTTGAAGGAAAGAGAGCCAGACGGCATCCAAAACCATGTGTGCAACAGTGCAAATAATTCCACTTTTCATCAAAAGGAAGCAGAATCGAAGGGAGGAAAGAGAGCAGAAAAACAAAGCATGTGCCAGATGAATTAGTGAAGTATATATCATAGAAAATGACTTCTTTACAAAGCGAGGGTCATGTACCTGTGCTGGATTTAAGAAGCTTCCATGAGTTATCATGCTATCATTCCACGCTGTCAGTGCCTTATTATTTGGAGGATCAGTGACGCTTGTATTATATTTCACTCCTCGCTCCTTTCGGGAACCTTCCAGTGCAGCCCTGCTGAGCCCACTCATAACTGGGGGAGTTTTAGGACTTCATAAGTTTTCCCAGAGAAAAGCCACAAGACTGATTTAGCTGTAATCTTATCCTACGTCTTTATAGAAGCCAGATCTGGTGCATCGTGAGCTCGGAGATGTATAATATGAGCTGTGGAAATGACAGAGTCGCCTCCTAAGTTACAGGGGTACAGCTGAAGAGATGAGCTATTGTGGGCTCTGTATGACGGGCAAAAAAAGACACTGTAGGTTCTGTAAAGGTGAACAGAGACTGCACTGACGAAGAGCTGATAATGTTTAAAGAGGACCTATTGTGCTTTTTCCCTTTCCTTTAGTGTGTTATATAGTTTTTTGTGCATGTAAAAGGTCTGCAAAGTTACAAAGCCCAAAGTCTACGCCAAAGGGAGAAACACTACTCCTGAACTGCCTGAAACGCCTTGCTTTAAGTCCCGCCTTTTCTTCTGTAACGTGGTGATGTCACCAAGTAACACATTTGCATAATACCTGCCTAGCGGCTAGTTTGGCACGCCCTCAAACAAAGCTAGTTAGATGACGGTCAACATGACCCCAGTTTGGAGAAGCAGACAGGAGTACCAGCGTGGGAGCAAAGCAATGTGCTGCTGCGGACGGGGCTGACAGCAAAACGTATATTAGCTACTTATCTACACTGTTTTTGTCAATGGAGTCTGGTGGCTTTGAAGAGAGATTAGATACGTTTCACTTTCAGATCAATACTTGTTGGATTTTCCACTGTGAAATATTGCCAAATGGCTGACATTTTCCTCGCTCTGACTACCGTTACACTCTCCACTATCACCGCACTGTTGTTGTTTACCATCGCCACGTGACAAACTACCTGCAGTCAGTTCTTCTTCGCCGCTCTAAAACAGTAGTTTGCCAGTGGCAGCCATGATACATCCAGGGTGACGGCATAGTGAAGGCTACTGTTGTGGAGCGATGAAGAAGAACTGCTTTTTCTGGGTTCGGACGCATTTCTGATACTGGTATCGGTATCGGAACAACTCTAGACAGATCACAATATGAGAAAGCAGTTATGGGAAACGTGGTCTTCATTTCAAGGGAAAACGCTGCATGTACTCTGTTTAATAAACTAAGATATTTGAATGATACTTGATGCCTGTCGGTTGGTTTCATGACATGTAGTATAAAGAGAGTGACAGAATGCAGACATGGAGAGAGGACGAGAGCAGATGAGGGCGTTGAATGGAGGGGAGGGGGTGGATGTATCATCACACCGTCAAAAGTCAGATCAATTTATGCTGCTAAATTCTTCAAGGCGTCTGTTGAAAGCTGGGGGGGGGGGCTGGGCGGCCTGCTTGTTTACCGCTGATGAGAGATAATTCCATATTCTCTGCAGCAGGAGTCACCTGATAGTCGCTCATACCAACGGATGAAATATTGGGGCCACGGCGATCACAGCGAGACTCTAATGACACATCAGTGTGCTGCAGTAGCACGGCTACTTGTATACCTCGCGGCTGGATGGGTCAATTTAGATCAGAGCATAAATTAATCAGGGAGCTGGGGGAGAGAGTTTCAATTAAGGAAACCCGGATTGAATTGTGCTTGTCTTTTCATGAACTCGTGTAATTTATTAATCTATCTTTATACGGACAAAAGAATGACCTTTTTTCCCAGCATGATGAAAAGACATTTCCTTTATGAATGCATGCATCTGAGCAAAAATAAACGCTGCATCTTAAGCTAACCCGCGACAGGAATCACAATTCATGCATGGCGTTTTGTACAAACGCATGAGAAGCAGTGCGTCGACTTATCCCAAATGCAGATGTCAGAGCAGGTTTCCTGCTTATCTGATCCGACACATAACATGGCAGATGTATCTGAGCAGTATATGGCACGAGACGGGGAATGAAAATGACTTTTTTCAGTTAAATAGTATCGGTAGGGTCGATGATGCATGTTTAATGTTTGTGGAAGAAAATGCATGATTTTGTTTCTGGTAAATGAGGAGTTGAAGCAGTTTTTAAGACGACATCTAGTTTGAGATATAGAGGACATCCAAGAGGTCAGGATCTTGGTCAACGAGCTATCAGAATAACTTTTTCTAAGTGATACATGGACGTCTGTCAGCAGACTGTGGTTGAACTGAAGGCTCAAGTGAGAAAAACAATTTTGTTCTGAGCGTTCGAGGAGTAGTTGGTGTGTGACGGCATGTAAGCTTGGCAGGCGTCCGGTTACAGTGCGGATGCTGCGGAGGGATGTTTCAGAAGAAGTGAAGACAATGAAGAAATCAGGCAGGGACGTCGTAGAGTCACAGCAGAGAAACACACATTGCAACAACTGCAATATGGCTGCTGTGACTAATGCTGCATCCACACCAAACACAAAGGGAATTTGACCGCGGGATCATTTATGTTCATTTGCGTCACTCGCGTTAGACACGCCGGAGTGGAGGTGGGGTTTATCTCCACGTAGATACCAACAACTTTTCGTCAACCGTGGCCGAAATAACCACTATTGCTGCTTTGTACATGTTGTGGAAGTCCCAGATATGTCGGAAAACCAAACGCTGTCGTGTCTGGGTTCATAACGTCAGGGAGGCGCACTATTCACTGTATCTAGCAAGCTACACATTTTCTGAATTAATCTGTTTTTCTACTGCGGTATGAACCCAAAATAAACAGATTGTGCTGTGATTGAATTGCAATAAACAGATCAAAAAGGATGTCGAAATAACTACATAATGATGCAGATTTGTAAAAAAGTCTGAATTCATGCTTTGTCTGGTCTGTCCGCAAGATGACAATCAAACAACTTTTAAAATGCTTGTTTTCTGAATGGAGTCTGGATGGATCAGTGCCACGCTATGCAGCTGCTCCATTAACACTCAGCATAATGTCAACTAGACATAAATACGGCAGCGACGTTGTTCTTTATAACATAGGCAGTCTGTGGTTTATACACATCCATTTATACACAGAGTTTCCACTGGACTCTGTACAAATAAGATGTACTATTGTAGCTCTGGGTGACCACAGACGCTACAATATTTATTTTTTCCATTTCTGATTCAACAGTCAGGACGTCAGCGACGACAGGAGGAGAATACCAACGCTGATGGGCTTTTGTGACACAGTGTCACGCAAATTTCCTCGCTCAAGCTGACATATTTGAACTTGCACCTCTTTGCATTGACTTTGTATGTGATCGCAGCATGCGAAAAGTTCACTTTGCGTTTGGTGTGAAAACAGCATTAAAATGTGTTTTTTAAACATGTTAATATGAATATTTGGATGTAGGGGGACATGTCAGTGTTCCAGGTTTATAAGAAACCATGTTTATAGGATATTCTGAGCCTTAATAATGTAAAAAAAAAAGTTGATATTAATGGATTTTATCACTCATGTTGTTTGTCTTTTTCTTACTTCTATTTGGCAGAATCATGATCTGAGTTCTGGAACTTCACTTCCCATAATGCTTTGGGGGACTCAAGCTGCATATACAACGTGACGATGGAGTAGGTGAGTTTGGATTGGGTTACACCTTGAACCCTGATTCTTTTTTTTTTTATCTACATTTAAATAATGGTCAAAATCAATGCAGCAGAGGCCGAGATATCCTGACTTTTAGTCTCTAATATGTGTCAAACTTCAAAAACACTGGATACTACACTTCCCACAATGCATCTTTCTTTAGAGCCTTTCTTTAAAGGTCTTATTGATAACATTTTTATAAAAATAAATAATGCATCCCAAAGTTTTTAGAAAGGTGCAGAATAATAGTATGGCTTTTCCTGAAAAAATTATGATTGTGAATGAATCATTTTAAAAATTTTGGTGGGTCCAAAATTAATGTTTTGTTTATCTCTGTGGAAGATATCTGGCGTTTGGTTCCTACTTCTAACAAGGCTTGTGAGCCAATAAATGATGTTAGTATCTCTGGGTCGTCAGTTAGTGTGGGAAAAATGGATAAATGGCTGAGATTGAAGGTAAGTGTATGGCAGTGACTTGTTCTGAAGTGAATGCAATGGAACGGGGGAGGGAGAATGTTATCAATGTTATCAATAGCACCTTTAAAGTCTTTCAAACTCAACTCAAATGATGTACTCGCTGTGCTCAAACTAAATATGCTCACGACGCTGTGAAGACGGTGGAAGCGCAGATGCTGAAGACCGGAAAAAGCTGTCCAATCAGAGCAGACTGGGCTTTTTCGGGAGGGGTTCTTAAAGAGACAGGCGCTAAAACGGAGCGTTTCAGACAGAGGGTGAATACAGGTATATTCAGACAGACAGTATGAGGAAAAATAATGTCTTTTTTGAACATTAAAGCATGTAAATATGCTCTAGTAGAAACCCAGAATACAAGTATGAACCTAAACACGAGCATGATATGTCCCCTTTGATTAAATCTGTTGGTCAGACGCCCATTCTGAAGTGGTTGCATTTCGATCATTTTTTCCTCATGCAGAAAGCCCCAGCAGTTAAACTCAACCACAGGACAGACAAGAGAGTTAATTCTCATAGTTTATGCGATCACATGTGATCGGCCACATCTCTTGGAGCTGGAAACTCTCTATATGGTTTGTCCGACCGCCTCTTTTTGATTGCTCTTGACCAGCAGAATGTGGACTGGAACACATGTTCCTGATCACGAATCAAGATTTTGATGAAGATGCAAACAAAGTGTCTAGCTGAAGATGTGAGCGACGGTGGGACTGGGCGAGGCCGGTCCCCGCGGGTTTTGGCTTGGCTCTGCCGATACACTAAAGGAGACGTCGCTCAACGCCGAGAGCTCTGTGTTACACAACTTGATGAGAAGTCAGAGAGGAAATTAAGAGGTAAATAGAGAGACGGAGCTGATGAAGAGCTGGTTAGTGGCTGTAGACGTGAACTCTGGCTGAACCCCCCTCGCTCTGGCGGCCTCCGTTGCAGCCTCAACGGGACGAGGCATTCGAGTACGACTCCGAGAGCCTGACATCAAACCGCCAGCAAGACATGATATCTTATTTTCCTGAGCCGCGCTGACACAAATTCAGCTCTCCACTTATTATTTTCTCATGCCTGTAGTGAGTGGAGAAGTTGCGCACGGAAAAAAAAAAGAAAGTCCCAGATGTTCATGCAGTTCCTTCACTTTTAATTCAAATAATTTGCAGATTGTTTTCATGACGGAGGATAAAGACGTTCCCCCTTGTCAGAACTTTTTTTGATTGAAAGAAATCCTTGACCCTCGAGTGCCTTCAAATTATGCCGAAAGGAACACGATTGCATGTGCATGCAATTGTATCTGTCAATCTCCGCATGAGTATAAGACATGTGGACAAGCCGTCACCATATATATGATCCAGTGTGTGTGCGTGAGTGATGGGACGTGAGAGAGATAGTATTTCATGTAATTTCCAGTCAAAAGAGATGCAATTCATGTTCAAAACATGCATCACACTTAAATTGCCGTAATGGCTGAGAGGTGCCGATTGCCTTTATCACGCGACATCTGACAGCGACGCACATCGGTGGGGGAATTTTTTCGATTTGGCCGTTCATGCTAATTCGAAAGTGGGGCGTATAGAGCGGTATCGAATTGTCCTGATCCCGCGCCAACGTGTCACCTTTCCGCAGCTGTGCTTCTGACAGGAGCTTCAACAATTAAAGCTGAGCAAATAAATGGCTATCACATCGCGCGGGGAGGTGAAATTGGCCCACTTCAAGCATATCAATCAGAGCAGATGTGTGTTTAGATAATAGAAAGAACCACAGCAGGGCACGCTTCTGTCAAGTGTTTCAGAGCCGGAGTGTCCACCGGAGTGTTTTCTAGAACAGCTGCTTCACCGTGGAGGACTTTAAGACAATTTTAATGTCATTTGGAAACACAATATTGAGCCATTTTCACAGAATATCAGACAGGATATATGTCTGTGAGACTGGATTAAGAACTATTGGGTTGGAAAATGACTATATATAGTCTGTTTTGCCATACTCTCTTTAAAGCTAGGGTTGGTAATTTTCGTCAAAAACGTTTATTTGTTTTATTTGTTGAAATTCTCATTACATCCCGACACCAATCAATAAATCAAATGCTCTGACAATTAAAGAAGAAAAATAATCTGGTATCTATGGCTGTTGCAGGACAGTAATACGCCCGTCCAATTATTTAATTTGACATCATTTTGCATTATAATTAGCCATGTGCTTCTGTTCGGGATAACAGGCTATCTGCACATTTTTCGGACTATTGGGGATTCGGAATAATGGGCCGTCGGAACAATGGCATTGCACCCCTACCAGCGTGCGCTCTGCCCATGCAATCATTGCACGTCACCGTAGTCTTCAAGTTGCTAGCTTGACAGCTGTGAGTACTAACAGTAGCATGTTCGTTGTTTACATTCATAATGATAATTTTGGGGGGGAGGCCTGAAGGGACAGACTGCCAGTGTCTTTGTGACTTTAGATTTAGCGACTTTTGGAGCTAGTGCTGCTAGCTACTTTCATGGGAAAAGAGTTAACAACACTGGGCTGAGTTTGTTTTGGTTGTATAATTTTTTAAATCTAGTGTACTCTTGCTTGTTTCTTAAGAATTGAGAAGTTGATATGGAGAATGTGTTAGCAAAAAGTGACTTATTTACACTTCGAACAGACTCGGAGCATTCATTTGGAATCATGTTTCTGGCAGTTTGATGAATTTAAATCCATTATTCACTCTCTTTTAGCTCTGTTTTTGGTCTCCACCAACTCCTGATGGAAATATCTGGCCCTTTAGCTGCTCAGGCTGTTGTCATACACCATTCGTAGTTATACCTACGAAAGGTAATGCACTGTAATTGATATATATACCACAAAATCAATTTGTATTTAATCCACGTAATTGTGAACCATGAAATATAAAGAGCAACAAATGCAGTGTAGGGAGGAAGTCGGAATTGACGGGCGGGTCAAAAAACACTAGACTTTCGCCCAGGAGACCGCTGTTGCTGAAATCAACGTTGATTTATTTGTCATGTAACTTCCGTACTAAAGTTACGCCCCTTTTAGTGTTATATAACCCAAAACTAAGTAGTTTTGTTGCCTAAACATAACCAAGTTGTTTCTTGTGAAGACGGAAGTTTATTTTGAAAAGACCGAAGCCGAAATTGACACGTGCGTCACATGTTGCTGGACATTTGTAGGAAAACACAAAAACGTTTTCGAAAGATATCGTACAAGCCGTTGTATGAGGATATGTTGAGCTCCTAAATGCTTCACCAGCTAGTGGCTATCGTTGTCTGTCTACTGTTTGGTGATGGGCAGATAATATACAGCGGGTTTATCAGAGCTTTTTTTACTGAAAACAGCTTCTGAGATTGAACCAAAACAGTAAAACAATGAGACCAATGAAGAGACCTGCAGAGTCAGGTGTCATTTTGTCACCTCAAGCGACCCTGCATTTAAAAACCTGCTCGTACATGCAGTACTTACATGTTGAGCTCCACCGCCTGCCTGCCTGCCTCTCCGCCGTGGCCACAAAGTCTGTTTGCCATCCAGCGAAGATAGTAAGTAGAAACAGTTAAGGCCTAAGCAGCAGCAGCAGCAGCATCTCCTCGCGCTCTGCTTTTACTGCCACAACTGCACATTCCAAATGAGTCTCGGCTGGGTAAGAATGCGCGCGCCGGCCAAAAACGAGGCGAATTAGCATAAGTGCCATGTTCGATCCGTCAGAGGGGGACTCAAATGGCTGCTGGTCCTCATCCCATCCCGCTTTTGGCCTTGTTTGCGGAGGAAGTCGTGAACTCGGGAGAGAGGGGAGAAGGGAGAGGCAGCCTGTTTAAGTTGATATTTGCTCTCAGAGTAATTTGGAGCAGATTTTTTGGAATCAGCGAAAGGGCTTCGTTGTAATTCCCTTTCATGCTCATCTTCTATCTCTGAAGTCACCATGGGGCCTAAACAGCAGCATAAGGATGCCAGATGGATTAGAGGGATTCTCTCTCTATCTCCCTCTCTTTCTATCGCAACATGTTTTGTGTACGGGGATCCAGAAGGCAGATGACAGAAGACCAAATCACACCGGCTCTTTCTCACTGTCACACTTTTCCTCCCTCAAACTAACTCACTCTGACATGTCTGAGAGTTTTTCTTTTTTTGTGCTCCTGGAGCTTGCTGAACTGATTTCCTCCTCCACATAGTGACTTGTTGAGCAGTCGCTGGAAAAACGATGACAAAAAAACATATTTTTGTTCAACGTCTCGTGCTTATGGTAGCATCTAGTTGCAACCTTGATTTCTTATGGTTGAACTCCTCCTCTAAGCTCCCATCATGTGGTTTTGCCGCTCAATTAAAATCTGTTAAAGTAATTTCTAAATATTAACTTTTAAATAATGAATGGCATGCATGCAGCAGCAGGAGTCGGCTCTAATGTCTCAGACATAACACACAACGCTACCAGCCACAGAGAGAGGGATGGGCACTTGGGTTTATTCCTCTTTACCCACAAACTCCATTAAAGACAATAGATGCCAGGCATTGCAATGAAGGGAAGCTGTTCCACTGTCACATAAGTGCTCTTATGAGACTTGATGGGAAAATAAAATCAATATTGGTGTTGTAAAAATGCTGTGTTTAATTCCAGCTTCTTTAAAACTACATTTCAGCTCCTAGCTCTCTTACAGAAACAACACCGCTTTATTACTGATGAGCTGTGTCGTGCTTTAGATTGCGCCACATGCTAAAACATCCCTCCCCTGAATGACAGCTGGAGGTAACATGTTAAGTGCTATCGTGGAAAAAGCGGAGCGCCCCCGGTCGGGAGTCATCCGCCTTGGGATCTGTTGGGCTGGTTACGAGGAATCCTCATAAATATCTTTCGCCAGCTCATCAGCTGCAATGGCGCACCATTTTTTCCAGCCCCCGGGGCTGAGCTGTGGGCTGGCGGAGACGAGCTGTGATGGATGCAGTGTGGCACGGTCACTCGCAGCGCTGAGGGCCACGCTGATAACACCAGAGTGTATGTGAATGTGCGCAGGCCGAGGACAATTCTACTGTAGATTTTTAATCTTTAAAGGAATAACTAGACATTTTTGGATGTAAAAATGTTCACTTTCTTGCCACAGGATGTCACGATACTAGAAATTTAGTAGTTGATACCAATAACAGTGAAATTCCACAAATCCAGATACCCAAGTATCTTCCAAAATATTGAACTCTTGCTTCCTCAGTTGGAACATTTAGTATACAGTATAAGTGCATTAAGGCTTTGTGACTGCATTTCTGTAACAGATTAAGAACTATCCTATTTGATAACATCATATGGAACTCATTTAAAAAAAAAGATCTATGAACCCAGCTCATGAAAAACATGCAAATTTCCAAATCATTGTTTGGCAGCATAATGAACTGGAGGGTTGCCAGTTTGAATCTTGGGAATGCAGGGTATTGAATGAGACACGCTAGTACTGTAATAAAAAGTATACCAACACAAAGCCCTTGAGCAAGACGTATACCCAGAAGAAGTCCTGAGTGTGAGTGCAATGCAGGTATTTCCTCAAGGCTGTTGCTCTGAACATTAATATCCTCTCTAAGCTCACTTTCCTGTTTAAATGCACGGCTTAAATACGGAAAATGTTAATGTGACAACCACTACATGCTTGTGCCAAGACGTATTTGCTGCAGAGACGTCTCCCCGGACAAACGTGAAATCCTAGAGTTGGTCGCCATCCCTCCTGTCATGCTGCTTGTAAAAGAATTATTCGCTCTTGTGTGCAGCTACGCTCGTGACAAGGCTGCAGCATCGGGCCAATGGCATTACAGCTGTTGTTAGCCGCAGCGCTCGCACGCACTAAATGAGAGGATCTTGTTGTCTGGCTTTGTGTTGGCCAAGGTCAAATGGCGGAGCATTGAAAATGTAGAAGATTAAAAAGCTTGTAAGCTCAAATTGTTCGTGTGAATGCAGTGCCAAAATAGCACCTGCAGTCAGCTTAGCCGCATGTGTCTTTTTTTAGGTTGTTCTTGCGAGGGAGATACACATGAAATTATGAAGTGGCACCTTCAAAATAAAATAAAAATAGATTAATACGTTTGTACTTTACCTCCGAAGTATTCTTTGGCGAGGTTTTTCCAGGGTATTGCCTCGTCCACCACCACCTCACACCTCCCCGGCGGCTCGGACCTCGCCAGGTGGTTTGACTTTGCAGCCACTTTTCCACTTGAGGACTTAATGCAGACACACAGGCCCAGCTGGAAGCCATTAGACTCATGGCTCAGCCACCTAGGCCAAAAACATAACACCAGCTCAATCAGCTGGTGCAGGGAGGCCTCCAACGGACAGGAGGCATAACGGGAGTGTTTTAACGTTGCTTCTGGAAAGACGTCCACTGTTTTAATCAAAAATGGGCCTCAATGGAATTATTAATATTAGGTTGATGCAGTTTGCCATAGAATATAATAAGAGTTTAAGACATTTTCAACCACTTTCACATTACATATAGCGATTTGGCCCATTGTTAACCCTTTAATCGCTCCAATAGAAATGGGTCACCAGTGCCTAAATTCGTATTTTTGCTTATTGTGATATCATTTCTTGGAGTATCTTCAAATGCTTCATATTCCTAAATTATGTACAACCTAAGCTAAAATGTTATGTAAGTCAATAAACCATTATAATTGATAAAAGTATTGAAATTGTGTCAGAAATAAAAAAACAAAATACAAAAAATTTACACATTTTTTCATAAAATGTTACCCAATAAACACATAAAATATATTGATCCCAAAGATTTCTAAATGTAGAAACATGAATAAAATAGGCTAGTTCTTAACACAAAAAAATAAAAAAATCCTGGAACAAAATCCTCAATTTGAATAAGTTCGTTCAGTGTATTAAATTAGTTTTTTTTAATCAAATCAACTTTTCTAACATAATACAATCTTTTTTTCTAACAACTTAATTAATTTACAATATTAGTATTAGAGCTGAAATATATATATTTTTGTTATTGTGATAAAATAAATATAATTTAAGATGTTGTTAGAATGCTGCTAGACCGTCCCGTTAATACAAGTGCATGCTTGAAAGGCTAAACGCCAACAAATATGGATTGAAACAGAATATTTCATTAGATAAAAACATGGAAATGATTACATCTATCTAATGATGTCATAACGATCGTACAGTGATGGCGTGAAAGACAGAAGCCTTAGCTTTCTGATGCAAAAAGAACGAATGCTCTAACTATTATGGTTTTTATTTTACAGCGATTTAAACAGGATCATGCTAACAGTGATCTCCCTCGGCCATTACGGGGCAATACTTGAAAAATAATGAATGCTTTAGCTGTGATGATCATGCAAACAACCTGTTTTTAAAGGGTTAATATAATGATATTGATTATAGCAGCTTTAAGTTTATGTTTATACGTGTGTCTGCCTGCATGCCTTCCCACTGTGCTACAAAACACATGCACTTTGGTGTAACGTAAGAGGTGCTTCATGTCCTATTTCAGGCCATTCATACGAACATGTAATGTGATATTGAGTCAAAGTCCGTCGCTGTGGACTGCTCATCTCCTGATGTGTGAAAGATCAAGGTTTGTGCAGATGGTCTCGGGGTCAGAGAGGGCAGCGCTCCGTCTCTCACTCTCTCACTGCCTCTCTGCTGTGTCACACCCACAGATACAGGCTGGTTTAGCCTCTGGCTGACCTGGCCTTGGCATGTTGGCAGTTCATGCAGCATGTGGCACTCCTGGTAGCATGTCTATTTATTGTTTATGACGAAGATGCTTTATTTAATTTTAATTTTAGCACATTTTATAAAGTTGCAATTAAAGACGACCTATTATACTTATTTTCATTTTCATACCTCGACGCTCTGATTGGTCAGCTGGTCCACTCTGTTGTGATTGGTCAACCTAACCAAACTCTTCGCACTCAGCACCAGCTCCACTCTAACTAGCTTTGTTTGCCAAACTAACCGCTAAGCAGGTATTATGTAGATGTGTTATTTGGTGACATCACCACGTTACGGAAGAAAAGGCATTGGCTTGGCATTGGCATTGGCTACCTAAGTCAGTGTTACATGAGTCACTCATAGGGAAGCTTTATGCAACAGGTACATTTAAGCGTCTATAGCAAGTCTGGCTTATATTTACGATAAAGACTAGGTCTATTTTTATGCAACTGGCTCCAGTTTGGAGGCGGCTTTGTTTTGGGTGTGAGTCAACACAGTCTGGTCTGCGTTTTGGGAGCCAAAGTCTGCTCCGAGGGTCTTTAAAGGTCTGTGAGGTCGCTGAAGGCTGAGTCGGGCTGAACAGAGAGACATCTGTCCGGGCCTGGAAGGATTTCACGCTTCTGGCCGTCCAGATGATTTAGGCCCTCCAGGACTACCTGCTGGGAGAGGCTCCCAGCGGGTTAACCTGACACAGATGGATCCCCACGCCAGAGCTGAACACACACATGGAGAAACACACACAGACACACACATGTGAGGGTAAAGACAGATGCAAGTGTGGACATATAGGAGCAGAAACACACTAACATACCGATATACACACACACACTGTAGAAACACATAGACATTTCACAGACAGGCAGATTGATGTATATCATACCACACAGGTGTTACTTAAAGCACAAGTGGACACAGAGAAGATCAAAACTTTATAATGATCTCATCTGGACATTGTACCTAGATACAGTTTTTTTAATTGGTTTTGAATGCAATTTAAATGTCTGATTAGCTTTATTTGTCAGATAGTCGATTGCAGTTAAAGAATCGATTGATTACATGGAGTAGTCGATTACATCCAATCAGCATTTTAATCATCACCGTTCAATTTCAATTAGCTACATTTTGACAGCCCTTTCTTTTAATTTATCTTAATGGGAATAATAAGTAGTATAGTCAGTGATTGTGACCTTTTTCTTTTTACAGAATTAATTTGTTTTCTGATGAGAAGATCCATACTATATCTAAAGGTAAATATGAAGCTAAAGCCAGGCAACGGTTAGCTTAGCTTAGCATAAATACTGGAAGCAGAGGCGTTGCGTTGCGATGCGTTGCGATGCGTTGCGATGCGTTGCGATGCGTTGCGATGCGTTGCGATGCGTTGCGATGCGTTGCGATCAGTTGCGATCAGTTGCGATGCGATCAGTTGCGATGCGATCAGTTGTGATGCGATGCCTTGCCGTGCGATGCGTTGCGGTGCGATGCGTTGCGATGCGATGCGTTGCTATGCGATGCGTTGCGATGCGATGCGTTGAGTTGCGATGCTTTGAGTTGCGATAAGATGCGTTGCGATAAGATGCGTTGCGTTGCAGTTCCGTTTAAGAAATTTTCATACAGGTTAAACATACACTCACTGTACACATATAGATAGATAGATAAATAGATGTACTTTATTGATCCCAAATTGGGAAATTATTGAAGATATATACATATGACCCTTTCGTAGATGTACAAAACACATTCAAACAGTTATGCAATTAGACATATCACATTATATCTTCTGGATTCATATCTTATTTAGCAGCACACTGGATAGACTGATGTATAAAAGAATTCTTCAGCCTGGTGCATTTACATTAAGGGGACTCAAAATCACCTATTGGAGGGCAGAAGTTGGTATTCTCTGTTTAAAACATGCGAGGAGTCAGAAAAGATACTGGTAGCATGTACTGCAGAGCAGCATGATGCTCTGAATCACTGATTTAAAAAACAGAGAAATAATTTGGCTTCTGGCTCCAAAAGATCTTAATCTACAAAGGAAGTAAATGCACTGCATGTGTAAAATAGGTGGTGTGGCCCTTTAATAGAAGTAAAAGGAGCATTTAACTACTGAAACAACAATTATTCAATACTCAGTTTTTCAGGACACAGAACTTCAGTTTTATTTACAGTAATGTATAATATTACAACATATCTCACTAATTATTTTCTTATTATTGTTCTTACGGTTTCATCGGCTCAAACATACTGCAGTAAATGGTCAAAACCCTGAGCGGTGCTATTGGACCGGCTTGCTAGAGCCCAAGCCAACAATAAGAGTTTGATTTATTTTTTATTAATGACACACCAGCCTTTAGCATTTAGTGATGTTTTTAAGATGAGAAGTTATATTATATTTAGTCAAATCAAATACCACCGGTTGAAAAACTAAAAAAAATCAGATTTTTTCTTTAAACGGATAACTAAATTTGTCCAGTGGGATTGATTTTCTCGTCCCAGTGGTCTCTCCTAATTCTGTAAAGCTGGGTATAAACTTCCCTCGGTGGAGTGGCAGGGATCAGCAACATCTGGCCAGGACATCAGGAAACGCCTCTCTCTTTCTCTCTTAACACACACAGATGAAGGCACACTGGTACTCAGACGTGCACTGACTCCAGCGAGCGTGAGCCTTCTTGAACATCTGGCTTCCCAGACTTCCCCTACAGGGAATCAACTTTTTGGTGTTTTTAACCAACTGCCTCTCATTTGGTCTCTGGTTCTTCTCTACTTAGAGTCCACATAAATTATGGACAAACTTACTGTTGTCTTATTTAGCATTCCTTCCTGCTAAACTGCAAGAGAAACACTGCTCCTGAACTGCCTGAAACGCCTCGCTTGAAGTCCCGTCCTTTTCTTACGTAACGTGGTGATGTCACCAGGTAACACATTTGCATAATACCCGCCTAGCGGTTAGTTTTGCACGCCCTCAAACAAAGCTAGTTAGAGGGGAGCTGGTGCAGAGTCTGAAGAGTTTGGTTTAGCTGACCAATCAAAACAGAGTGGACCAGCTGACCAATCAGAGTATCAAAGTATGAACCTGAAAATAAACATAATAGGTCCTCTTTAATTGCAACTTTATAAAGTGTGCCTTATTAAAATAACAGCACTGTGATTTCTGTTGCAAAAATAATTGGAGACTCCCAACGAGCAAATATGATTATAAACTCACATTTTCTCTGTTGTATTTTCAGTTGAGTGTCTACAAGACAAAGCTCAGAGTACCACAAACACATTCCCCCCCTCAATTACACCCCCCTGCTTAACTCATCTGCTTAATCTCGCTCCGAGTCTGTGGGGCCTATTTTGGTTTCTTTGTGAAGCAAGTGAGCCAAATAAGCAGTGGAAGCGAGCCGCTGCGTCGGGCCTCCTCGGGGGAGCGCCTCGCTTCACCATCGGCCCGTCGGGGGCCTGTTTCTACACACATTAGTGGTTAATTATTATCAGCCCGCAGCCATAATGAGCGCCGCATCGACCTGTGGCTATACGTGTAGCAGTGATATTACTTAATGGAAAAACAATCAGCCAGCTCTTCTCATTGAGCAGCTTAAGGAGTTTGCATAGATAACAGTCGATTTGATTCAGGAGGAAATAAGAAAGTATTTGTGTGTTTGTGTGTGTGTGTGTGTAAATGTAAAAGGGCACTAGTGGGTATTTTGTTCGGATTCGGATTTGGGCCCCACCACCCGACTTCTTTTCTCTGTTTTCTTCCTTGCGAACCTGAACCGGCTCTAGTCTGCACGTGTTGGAAGTTTTTCGGCCGATTCAGCGTGTTGAATCGGCGGCGGCGGCGCCCATCAGTGAGAGAAATCACTCAAATCGGTGCACGAAAAGAGAAACAGACGTGAGAAAAGCAAGCCAACAAGTAAAGTCAAGAGGACACACACTGAAGGCTCTTCTCATTTGTCATCTTCGTCTCATCTGATCATTCCAATACTCGGATATTTTCACAACGACATCTGGAATGAATGAGTGGTGAGAGACAATGGTGTGAAAATGGTGGGTGAACGCGGCTTTGTTTCATGTACGCATCATGACAACAGCTTGTGTATCCGCCTTCCTCGGTCTTCTAGTTTTCCCTTTTTGAATGACGAATACAGACTACCGCCGCCTGCTGGTGTGGAGAGTTATTTCCTCTCACGCAGGTGCAACTGGCCGTCGGCTGTAGCTTTTGCCGTGTGTTCAAATGCAACTTGTCGGCCAAAACAAAGGCGACGTTAGGCGATGCAACAGGCGGCCTTCGTCGCTGCTAGTTCTCTGATGTCGGGTTGGTGTGTCCCCAGCTTGAAGCCGGCCCTGGCTGCAAGGCTGTCACTCTATTGAATGAAATTTAACTTTCTACCTGCTGGCTTATTATTCTTCACTTAGAGCAGAATGGTGGAACTAGTGAGAAAAGATGATAAAAATATGAGAGAAAAATTAAAAAGGAGCAATGAAATGGTCAATAAAATCAGCATACGTTGAGAACTGGCCTCCTAAACCCACTTCTTAGATACCAACACAGCCCTGCCTGCCTTCCTCCAACATATCTGTGACTCGGCTCGGTCAGAAGTCAGCGAAACTCCAAAGAAGACAAAATGTGGCCTGACTTAACACTATAATGAAAAACTGTGGCGTTTCACATCTGTCTTCAAATACAGCTCTAACCAAGAAAAGATCTTTTGCAGAAAAAGAAAACAAATGCAAAATGTGGCTTCAAATGCAGCCTCGCATGCTATTCATTTCTGTCATTTGCGAAATCGGGACAAAGTTCCCACCCTGAAGCCGTTTGGCCGGCTGACGGTGAACGTGACTGGGCTGCTCTTCACATGCCAGTGATCCATTACGGCCCATCCACCCATCAACACCCGCTGACTCTCAATCTAGTCAGTATTATGACGAATATCATCATCTACATTTTTATTATGATGTTAGAACTCTCATTTTGTAAGGAATGTATTTTTCAACCACTCACACGTTTTCAATTTAATTCAACCTTTTTGCTTATTTAGGTTTACATTCAACTCCAGGCAGCTTTCATACGAAAAGCCAACGTGCAACAACAAAAAAAGAGAAAAAAATAAATAGATAAGTAAAATAAAATAAAATGTATAATATGTAATAGTGATAATAATATATTTTATTTATTATAATATATGTTAGAGTTATTTTTTTGCACATTTAAAATTGAGTTAGCAGTAAACTGTCATTGTCAGTGGTTGAATGCCACTAAATTACATTTACTCAAGTACTGTACTCAAGTACAATTTTAAGGTACTTGTACTTTTATTTTTAGTATTTCCATTTTCTGTTACCTTATACTTCTACTCCATTACAATTCAGAGGCAAATATTGTACTTTTTACTCCACTATTCTATCTATTTGACAACATTAGTTATTTTGAAGATTCAGATTAATTTTAACAAATATAAATCAACTAATAAATGATGATGTATTATTATAGATTAAACTACCCAGCAGTATATAAAATAATTAAAATGAGCTTTACTAGCTGCAACATTTATGTAATGAACACATTAATGCATCAATAATTATAATCCAGTATTACAATATATATTATTCTGAAATGGGCCATTCTGCATAATGAGTACTTTTGCTTTTAGTACTTTAAATATATTTTGATGCTTATACTTTTGTACTTATACTAAGATTTTGAACGCAGGACTTTTACTTGTAACAGTATTACACTGTGGTATTACTACTTCCTTTGCTTAAGTAAAAAATCTGAGTTTCTTCTTCCAACACTGGTCATTGTAGTTGTTGTTTTTTTCTGTTGTAGTTCAATTAGATGTATTTTGTTTTATTTTTCTGTATTTTTTTTATGCTAAATGCAGTACCTGTGAGGGTTTCTGGACAATATTTATTATTGTTTTGTGTTGTTAATTGATTTCCAATGATAAATATATACATACATTTGCATAAAGCAGCATATTTGCCCACTCCCATGTTGATAAGAGTATTAAATACTTGACAAATCTCCCTTTTAAGGTACATTTGGAACGGATAAAAAATGTGATTAATTTGCGATTAATTGCAATTAAATATTTTAATTGATTGACAGCCTTAAGTAATATCTGTAGTAATAGGAAATGCAGAATGAGTACTTTTGCTGATGATACTTTTACTTACATATATTTTTAACGCAGGACTTTTCCTCGTAATGGAGTGTTTTCAAATACTTTTACTTAACGAAAGGAGTACTTGTTCCACAGCTGAACTAGACTCGATTATAATACAAACCCCTCATCCACATGCAAACCCACACTGACATGTTTACCGGTATCATATGTCCTTCTTTGGCAGACTTTGGTCATTTCGAGTTAAACATAAAGGCGTAACTAGAATGCTATTCTTGTACACAGCATGATAGAGCAGCGTCACACCGCTGTGAAGTCTGTATTTGCGGATGCCTGTGGAGACACGGGGGGAAAATGCATGTGTACAACCTCTGGATTCCCATCCACCAACCCAAAATGGCTGGCATTTTTTTTTTTTTTTGAAACGCTGACATTTAAATTTGTCTTTGATGGGTCTTCACCGCACACTTGTCATAACACTGGGGTAACGTTCCTCTGCTGGCTCTGCAGTTAGCTATTAAAATGTATTGTTGTCATTCCTTCCTGAGACTTGTGGCTAATGCTAGGAACTGGCCAGCCTTTTACTTAGTGGATGGTGGCGAAGAGCAGTTTAACAATCAATTCTTAACAAAGTATAATAACTTTTCTTTCTTGTAACATTTAATGTGATTTCTAACCACCAAAAAAATCCAATTTGGACATAAAATCACTTTTTTATATCATATTTTTTCCCCTTCTGAAGTGTAAATTTGATCCCAATGCGTCTGGTTTCAAGCAGTGTTGCAGGAGGTCATCCGCGCTCTGACACAAATCTGATCCCCGACCAGCTGTTAGAAACGGCTCATCCTCTGTCGACAAACATCTGCGGTTCATCTCCACAGTTTGACGGGAAATACAGGACTTTCAGCTCCCTTCTGCTCCTCTCTTTTTCCTCCCCTTTCGCTTCGTTCCCCGTTTCTCTCTGATGTTTGTTTTTCGCCTCGCAAACCATCTGCTCCCGATGATTTCTGGAACACGGAGTTCAATGCACAGAAGCAGGCGGAGGCGAGAAGAAAACTAATTTAGTAGACGTTTAAAGCAAAGCGTTTTTCTTTCGTCTATTTTATGTTTTATGAATGACAAAGAAAATCGTTGCATAACTACTTGGACATTGTGTTCGTAGGGACATCTTTCACATAAACATGTCTTCCATGTCTGAACTTTGACCCCTTTGATTCGCCACGGCCCGACGTGCAGGTGTTCAGCCTCACACCTGTTAGCAAGAGGTGGGAAAGCAAAGACACACAACGTCCTTCGACCAAAACACTGATACTTTCAACCAGACAAAATCATTCTGCAAACTAGAGATGATTCATTACCACAGTAAAGACGCTGAAGCCTATCATTTGGCGGAGTATTTGAGCAGCGGTTCAGATTAACATTCCAGCATTACATGACAACATTATCAACATTTTATAGTGGCAGATTTAGCTTAAACAGGCCTCTTTTCAGATGTTAAAAGAAGCCAGAGCGTGACTTATGCTCGATTTTTGCAGCAATATTAATTGTAAACAGACACTTACATTTTGTTATGTAAGAATTGTGACATTTTTACAGTTGAAAAATAGACTTGAAACTGGCACTATGTAACTGACGAGCTGAAGTTAGGACCGTCACCAAAAGTGCTTTTAAGATTTTTGTCGGCAGCTTTCTCCATTTGTTTTTTTATGTACAGTTTTTTAAACAAACTTTTAAAATCCAATTTTCATCCTCCTTCCTTAAAACACACATTTTTTAAATATTATGCAATATGAGCAGACCTCTTATTGGCAGTTTTTTGTAGTAACTCTTTTATTTTTTTTAATCACAAACACCTCCTGTCATTAGATACACAACTTTCAGCCTTTAAAGAAAAATAATGCCCCTTAATTGTATTTTCCCACAGTTAACCACTATCCTTTTTGTTTATTTATTTCACATATTATCATACAAATAATGCTTTATTATTTAATTAAGATAATAGAACATTGCAGTACGTGATTTGAATATTTTAAAATTGCAGTAAAAAATAATTCAACACAGAAAATGAAGCAATCTAGACAAAATCTAACTACTTCCTGTTTAGGCCCCGCCCATATTTGGATGAATCCAAATTCGGATTTTTCGGACATGAACAGATAAGAGCATTGAATTACACCGCTAACTTATATGCATGTTTCAGGACATTTTATCCCCCAAATGAACAGATGAATCACTCCTTACGTATATTTAACATAATGTATAACATATAAATGCGTTTTCTGCTTTAATGGGTAAATAGTAACGCATGAAAAAGTAGAGATAAATATAACTTAACAACTTAAACATGCATGATATGTGTGTTGTCACCATGAACGAACACTGCTACAATAATAACATCTACAAAATCATAACTGCAAAAGTTATGTTTTGTTGCATAGATAATAAAGGAGATAATAGATAATGAACACACATACTTGACAGCAAAACAGGATGATGAAGATGAAACACATGCACACTGAGAGACTGACACACATACACACACACACATCCAGACAGACAGACACACACACACAGTTATGCTTTAGATGGTATGTAACAGACCACACATTGTGCCGGCTGTGTGTTAAAACAGTTATTCACGGTCTCGCATTCTGCTGCACAGATCCAGAGATGAGTTGCCCTGGTAACCTCAACTTCTGGCCTTCGTGTGTGTGTGTGCACGCATATGATAATGTGTGCATACATGCATTTAAATATGTCTTTAAGAGTACATATTTAAAAAACAAAAAACGTAATGTGCTTACTGTACATGAACTTACCTAATTGTCCACAACATCAATTGCACTCAACTGCAGCGAATTGAATTCACCGTCATAGGTGGAGCAGCCAGACTCACTGAATATGGGAAGCTTTACTGTCTTTTGTCAAGCGAGGCTTCATAAATAACTTAGACTTCCTCCTCTGGATGCCTGCCAGTAGCTCTTCGCTATAAACCTCACAAGCTCCACGGCTTTCTCCGAGCAGCCGACTGCAAAATGGACTGCCGGCTCTTTGACCCCTCGAGGAGTTCAGAGCCATATTTGAGCTAATATTTCTGTAAGGAAGAGCTAAAGCGTTCGACCACCCTCCTTCCCACTGCCTTGTGTGAGCGTGCATGTGTGTGAGAGTATCTGTACGTAACTCAACTGAGTGATTTATTGATTAATAACTATATGTGTGTAAATTTGGGGTCTTTTCGCCATGTAATGAAACCGTGTTCATGTCATTACGGTGGAGGATGATAAAGTTGAATAGAAATTAGAATTGTCCTCACTTTGTTAAAGGAAGCTATTGTGCACATTTTTCCATTTTTCAAAAGAAATGTAGCGTGACTGGCTGCAGCACGTCATAACCCTGTCGAGCCTATGAAAGATTTTTCCCCCCTTTTTTTTAATACGCTCACATAGTGTTGGTTATGTATTGTTAGCTATTTACAGTAAAATGTATGCCCCTTAACAACGTCCAACATTTGGGACGACCCATTGGGCTGTTGTGATTGGTCAACCAAACCAAACTCTTCGGGCTCCGCTCTAACTAGATTTGTTTGCCAAACCAGCCAATGGCAGGTATTATGCAAATGTGTTACTTGGTGACATCACCACGTTACAAAAGAAAAGGCGGGACTTCAATCAAGGCGTTTCAGGCAGTTCAGGAGCAGTGTTTCTCCCTTTGGCGTGGACTTTGTCGACCTTTTACATGCACAAAAAACTATGTAACACACTAAAGGACAGGGAAAAGCACAAAAGCATAATAGGTCCTCTTGCCCTCTTAAAAAAACAAAAAAGTGATTATGATGTAGCTCTCTTACACATTCTTAGCTGTTTATTGGGAAGTTAGCAGTTCCAATTTCTTGTTCATTTTGAGTTTGAATGCACTTATTGTTAAGTCACTTTGCGTAACGTAAAACTGCCTTGCATGCAGATAATGGAAGCTAGTTATTCTGAAATTGTAGCTAACTGTAGTTCGCCTGCTTGCGAACGTAGCGTTAGCTGTTACCCTTTCATGGGTGCAGTGGTGGCATAGACTGTACATAAGAAGTGCACGTAGTCACAGTGATGTCAACTATTGGTTTGTGGACTGCCGTTTTGAAGCCTCGAGTACGGCATTTTGGCCGTCGCCATCTTGTTTTTTTTTGCAACCAGAAGTGATACGTTAAAACTTAATTAATAATTACAATTTTTACCAAATAATACACTTATTACA
Organism: Sebastes umbrosus; assembly: GCF_015220745.1. Classification (NCBI taxonomy): domain Eukaryota; kingdom Metazoa; phylum Chordata; class Actinopteri; order Perciformes; family Sebastidae; genus Sebastes; species Sebastes umbrosus. The sequence continues at coordinate 4,809,411 of NC_051292.1, forward strand.
GTAAAAACAAACACTAAGGATCTATATACTGATGTCATAGCAAAACGTGTTCATTTTAAAAATAAACTTCAGTTCAAATATAAAGTATTTTACTTGGCTGCTGTTATTCAACATAGTGCCAATAATATGATTTATACATGCACAAATTTCACAGCATACACAAACACACACATGCACACTAAAGTGCCGCTCCACATTCATCATACCACTTGAGCAGTGATAGTGCTCCCCCCCACCTTCCCCTTGACAGCGAGAAGTCTTCCCATACGCCGGGTGGCCGCAGAGGGCCCCACGCACGGATGACATCAGCGCTCAGCCCGGAGGAGGCCGTGACAGCCGTATGTAAATTGAATATGACTAATCGCTTCCCCGCATCACCTCCGGGCCGCCGCGATGAAAGACGGAGGAGAGAGAGGGGAGATCTCCACGAGCGCGTCCGCTTTTGAAGTGCCAGAGAGGGTATAGCAACCAGACGGACAGCAGCCATTGTTTGATTATTTTTTTTTTAAAGTCTACAAAATGACGCCACAAATAATAAGAAACACAGGTCAACAGGTCAATGCTTGTGGCCACTCAACACAGTGCTGATCTGTACCGGGGATGGTTGTCTATGTTCTCATCACTTTACGGCCGAGTTGACCAACATGACAATCTCCCCAAAATATGTGGTGCATTTTTAACAGCAAATCCTCCTTTTCTTTGAATACCTCTCAAGGGGGCAGCAGATGGGAGTGAGTTAAATTGTCAACGATGACCATCTTCTTCGCACAGCTTTGGTTTCCTCAAGTGAAGTGGTTCACACACACAGAGTAAGAAGAGAGAGAGGCGGTGGGAAGATAAAGTGCTTCCACATGTGGAAGGCATGAAGAAGAGGCAGAGGTGCATGTGACCACCCATACAACAGGGGGAATCCCAGGTGTCCTCTGCCTTTGTTCTCGCTGCGTTTTCACACAACTCTCACGAAAAATCATTTAAATTCACACATCTTTTCCTCTTGTATCTCCACACCTCCTCCGTGTTGTTTTGCAACCTCCCACTGATTAATGTGCTGCATGTGATGACTTCTTCTTTTTGACACACATGAAGCAGATTAAAAAAAAAAAAAGAAACTCTCGCCCAGCAGCTCGAGCCGAAGTGTTGTCTGCCACATAGCTGTGGCTGGAGATGCACTGTCATTTCCTGACGCTTGCTTTTTAATTAGAGCGGGATAGCTGTCCCCGACTGCGCCGCCTTCTCGGTAGCACGCTATATATTGGGGAAATTACATCCTTACGTTGTGGATCATCTTACAAAAAAAATATGGAGTGAGTTGAGGAGCTCACAGGGACCAAAAAACACATTTTCACCCCTATATGACATAGATTTTTATAATGTAAGTGCTATTTAAACACTCGCTTCATGCCAGACTCCATAGGAAAAATTGCAGTTTTTACAAAAAAAGAAACCAGCCCTTCATACACAAATTTTTTAACATTTCTAGAAGTTTCCCTTCTCTTTTAGTATGCATTATATACAGTGTGTTAGTGATGCCCCCCTCCGCCCTCTCCACACCCACACACCCCCTCAAATCACCCCCTGTTGGGCAGAGTAAACAAGTGGCGCTGTGTATATCCTCCATGTAATCTGGATTTAGCTCGGTGAGATCGCGGCTGTTGGAGCCGAGGGCCCCCTGGACGCTCAGCTGCATTGTGGGAGGTTCCCTCTCAATGCCACCTTTGTCTGTTTGTGTCAGTGTGTGTGTGTGTGTGTGTGTGTTGGAGATAGTCCAGTTGACAGCCCACAATAAGTCATGAGTAAACTTCCCCACGGTGAGAACCCATCATGGTATATATGTGTAGTAGTCTGGAAAACAATCTGGGTTTTTGAAAATCATTCTGCTGATTGGTCTGACATGCGTGCTGTCCTCACACACACACACACACACACACACACACTGTAAATGTTATTCTAAGTCAAGTGCAAAGAGGTCTTGACCCCTCATTGGTTCACAGACAAACCAACACTTCCTCTTCTTCTCCCAAGTTAGAGCTGTAATTTATAGTTTCATACATTTAACCTATTGATAAATTCAGATGCAGTCTTCAGTCCCCAAGTGAAAATGCAGCATCTACATATATATATAGTTAAGACTGGAATTTGACCTTTTGGCGTGTATTTTACCATATAAGAAATTATTTTGCCATAAAGATTTATAATTTCTGTGAAAACAGCATGCTAATCTGGTTTGGTAATCCGTGGGCCGTCACACTTGCTGCACTCTCAGCTGATAACAGCTAAAGCAAGAGAGCTACATCATGTTAAGATAGCTGGTGAGCTAGCCTATGGAAGCCAAAAATGTTCAATATTAAATAAATAAATAGAATAAATGGAATAAATAAATTGTGTCAAATGCTGTTCATATTTACAGTTATTTCAGAATTACTTCGGCATTGTTGTTCAAGCTAACAGGTCAGGCTGTTCTCATTCACCGTACGAAAAGTAATGCACTGTAATTCGTATATATATCGCACAAAATAATTTCGTATTTAATCAATGTAATCATGAACCAGGAAGTATAAAGAGCGACAATCGCCGTGTAGGGACGAGGTCGGGGTGGATGGGTGGGTCAAAAAAACATTGGACTTTCGCCCAGGAGACCGGCGTTCATACCCCGTGTGAAACCAGAAGTCAACGTTGATTTATTTGTCACATAACGTCCGTACTTATGTTACGCCACTTCCGTAGTTATTTTAACCCAAACGTTGACTTATTTGTCACGTAATTTCCGTACTTAAGTTACGCCACTTCCGTAGTTATTTTAACCCAAATGACTATTCATGACTAGTCTTTTCCTAAACCTAACTAAGTATTTTTGCTGCCTAAACCTAACCAAGTAGTTTCCTGTGAAGACTGTACACATGTAATGAACAGAAATTGACTTGTGTTGCCGGATATATTCGTAGGAAAACTGGTGAAAAATGAGGAATAACTTTTCATGAGATATCCTACAAAGGAAGAATTCGTTGAGCTTGCTTGTTTCAGAGGCAGGAGGCTCGTGATTGGCTGAAAGGCGATGCTGCCATGCAACAGTGACATTAAGAAATAAAGTGTGTCATTATGAAATACAAGTTGAACTCTGACTGACTGAACAGTCTGATCCAAACACATGAATACTGTGTTGCATCATACAGCTGGATGAGCTGCATATAATGTCACTCATTTTCTACATGTCAGTCGAGGAAGACAAAATAAATAAGAATAGCCATTCTTCTTGCTCTGCAACTGCTTTCTGTTTGTGCACAGCGTGGCAAATCGTGCAATTTTGTACGCGGTCTAAATCCAAAAGGCCAATCTGATTTGGGGCATCTACAGTAATTTAGGGAGAGAAAAAAATAGTTGAAGAGACATGAAGGACCTCTCTTTTTGTGTCCTCACTCGTCCCATTATGGAGGCAGCAGCTGGGAAGGAATTACTCTCTCTCTACTTAGCACCACCGACCGTCACAGGGCAGTGATCTAAGAGGCTCTTTGGTCTCTTTTCCTGCCTTTTTGCACATGCTTGTATGTCTCTGCATGGGTGCGTTTTCATTGTCTCTGCAGCTATAATAGTTTTCCCCCAAAAAAAACTATTATTCTACTTCCGTGTTGACATTTTCCAGCAGTGCGCATCACACAAAATAAACACTGATAGTTTGCATGGACTGGTGAGGTCACCCCACCACCAGCACCACCACCACCAGCAGCACCCTCTTTGTTTGAATGACAGGTGGTTAGCCTGCATGTTTCTCAAGGGGGCCCCAGTTTGTGTACTATTTGCTCCTGTATATCTTATAATAGGAAAAAAAAAACATGGTGATAGAAAACTTTTTATAGCTTTTTTTGCAGTGCAATGTTGCATTTCATGAATGCAACTTTCCTAATAACACAAATCATATTTAATTAGCTAACTTCAACAGTGGTGCATGGATTCTAATGCAATCTTTGCTGCAGTTTGTGGATATTATATAACATTGTGGGTTTTGTGCATACCTGCTCCGAATCCAACTCTCCCCTTTTTAGATTTCCAGTGTGTATTCCCCTTTTTATTGCTTTCATTTGCATATAAATTAAATCCATATTGTGCCTGCGAGGCAGACTATGCTAACTATGCAAACGATCCCTGGCTTTTCTTTGTTTTACAGATAAACCCTCGGCTTTTCCTAAACGACAAGGTGGGAGGGGAGGGAGAGGGAGAGAGAGATCCTCTCTCTGGTTTCATAATTGTATGAATTTTAAATACATTGTGGTAGGCTCCTCTTCCGCATTCACAGCGGGGTGTGAAACTATCATTATAATATTAAAGCTGTAGGGTTAGCTGACCGTGGAGAGAGCCAGCCACCTCTGTTCACACATGCAGGCCAGATGGTCAAAGAGGCTGCATTTAGGAACGCATTAGGCCTGTGTGTGTGTGTGTGTGTGTGTGTGTTTTCTAAACATAATCACAACCTCTTATTCAATTTCTGAAGTGCATTAGAAATACTTTAAAGTGTGCAAAATACTTAATTTTGGCATAACAAAATAGACCCATTTAAAAATAATGTTATATAATTAGATTTTGTGTCAAGCCCTATGAATATTCATTCATAAATTTCAGTTGCATTAAATTATTCCTAATATTGCAGAACCCCTGGAGGTTTCCTGCTGCAGAGATGCTGCAGGGCTGACTTTATAATATATATATATATATATATATATATATATATATATATATATATATATAAAAGACAGTTTAGCTGCACCAAAGCTTGACTCTGCTGCTGTATTCCATTCACGATGAAAAATGAATGCATGAGCTATGGATTATTTACAAAAAAGAAATAGCAATAGTATGATTCAAATAATGTTTTTAAGCCTTTTTTCTTTGACGATTTAATTCAATAAAATTACATTTTGCACCATTAACAGGCGCATTATTGTCTGACAGTCTTCATAAATAAATAAATAAATAAGGTCTTTTTTTTTAAAGATGAAAGGATAATTAAATCTGAAATAACCATGCCTTTTATAAACTAACAGCGACTCCCTGGTCGTCTCGTCCTTATTGAAATCAATTATTACCACGCTATGCGGTGCGCTTATTAAATCTGGTGCTCTATAGGCCGAGCCGAACCCAAACGCACCACTTGAAATAATTAAAAAAGCCTGAAAACGCGGAGGCCGTGAACTCCTCCTCTCTCCGCTGCTGCTGCTCGTTAGTTAGCTCTTAATTAAATAATCCGATCCGCCATCAGTTGTACATAAGCGACGGAACAAACAGAACGTTCTAGAACGCGTCAGAGTGTGTTGCTGGTTTGGAACGTTCTAGAACGCGTTAGTGTGTGTTGATGGTTTGGAACGTTCTAGAATGCGCGCCATAAATCATTCACTTTTTCATCAATTAAACAATAAAATCAAGGTGGAATATCTTTTTCGGCATATTTATATGTGTTATCAATTAAATCTGTATCATACTGTCATGGCGAATTATTCGGCATACATATTAGAAGCTTTGGATATAAACCCTGACTTCACGGGCCTTTTTTAAATATAAATGTAAGCCTCATTTTATGCACTTGCGAGATTTTGCAATAGGAGGATGGGTTCATATGTGTCTAAAATTAACAGGATTGAAACGTTGAATATTGGTCATAATAAATTTAAAATACATAAACGCTGAACTGGATGAAGTGAAAGTGAGGGCAAATGACAATTATAAATGCACCCTAGTAACTGACTTACAATATAATATAAATATATTTTACCACATTGCTGGGGATTAAAAGGGACAGCTTTCACCAGTAAATTAATAATAATAATAATAATAAGTGTTACTCTGAATATAATGTGTTTTTTCCCTCCCACTTCCCCTTCAAAATTTAAATTAAATGAAAAAAGCTCCATGCCTTGCTGAAATAATCAATAACAGCTATAGTGCAAACAGCTTTCACATCATCATACCTTTCATAATATAAATATATATCTATTGCACCACATTGCTGGAGATTAAAAGGGACTGCTTTCAGCATTATAATAATAATAATAAGAATAAGAATAAGAATAAGAATAATAAGAATAATAAGAATAATAATAATATTAATAAAGTGTTAATCTGAATATAATGTGTTTTCCCCTCCCACATCCCCTTAAAAATTTAAATTAAATGATAAAAAACTCCATGCCTTGCTGAAATAATCAATAACAGCTATAGTGCAAACAGCTTTCACACCATCATACGTTTGTATGGTCTGCTCTCACTGACCTTGGAGTACTCTCACACACACACACTCCCAAACACACACACGCCATGTCACAGGGTTCACCGCCAGGCTCTATCAAACCTGAACCTGAGGTCACATGAGGCCAAACGGGCCACATGTAGACCATGTTTCTCCCCTAAAGCACCAGACTGAGGACGACACTGACAGCTTTCCTCAGTAAATGTATTCATTTCATTTAAACTCCTGCAAGAGCTTCTGCATGAGTGAAAGTTTACCAGAGATGTTAAATCTTGTAAATGCCCAGAATAGATTAATAGGTGAAATGTTATCCATTATGGAGAAACAAGCAGCGTCTGATTATAGTGAAACATGAACTGTGAAACAGGAACTCTCTCTGTGTGTGTGTGTGTGTGTGTGTGTGTGTGTGTGTGTGTGTGTGTGTGTGAATGTGTGTTGTATTTTTGTATTTCTGTCTCTGCCCCATCGTCTCAAATATTTAAAAAATATTTAAAATTAAATAATCCAGTTTTAACCATATAGTCAGCAATTAATTAATAATGTACTAAGTTTTTCTATTTTTAATTTATTGAAATTGAATAGTTTTAAGAATTTAAAAGTATGTTATTAATTACGGGTTGCTCCTTTAAATTTTCTTTATGGGAAGTCCAGTTAAACCATGCTGGTTGTGTAGTTGAAGTGACAAAATAAAAAAAATAATTAAAAATTAGATACATTTTTAATTAATAAACATAATTTTCTCCTTATTCATTTCAATCAGGGTATTCAAAAATAAATAAATAAATAAAAATCAGTCTGAACTCGACCTGAATAATAATAGTAATAGGTTTAACATTTTTTTTATCACCAAAAACGCTGTCTAATTTATTCAAAATTTTGTAATTTAAATGCATGTTATTAATTATGGGTTGCTCCTTTAAATTTGCTGAGTGAACTATATATTTTATGTTTATGTGAAGTCCAGTTAAAGCCATGCTGGTTGTGACAAAAGTGTCAAAATAAAAAAAAAATAGATTGTACAACTATCCATCATAATTTTGTCCTTATTCATTTCAATTAGGGTATTAAAATTAAATAAAAATGCACTTAACAAAAGATCAGTCTGAACTCGGCCTGAATAATAATAATAATAATAATATTAATAATAATAGGCTGAATAATAGGTTTTAACATGTTTTATCACCAAAAAGGCTGTTTAATTTATTACATTTTTAATAATTCAAAAGCATCTTATTAATTACGGGTTGCTCCTTTAAATTTGCTGAGTGAACTATATATTTTATGTTTATGGGAAATCCAGTTAAAGCTGGTTGTGTGGCTGAAGTGACAAAATTAAAAGAAAATAATTTAAAAGAATAGATAATAATTTTAATAATATAATAATCATAATTTTTCTCCTTATTAATTTTAATTAAAAAATAAATAAAAATCCACTTAACAAAAGATCAGTCTAAACTCGGCCTGCATAATAATCATAATGATAATAATAATAATAGGTTTTTAACATTTTTTATCACCAAAAACACAGTTTTGTCTGTGGAAACGAATGAAAAGAAGTCCATATATATCTACCGTTCTCTTCTTTATTTCAGTCTACATGTGAACATATTAAAATCTTTGGCTTGTTTTGAGTCGGATGTGTTGAAGGAAAAATGTGTCGCATGTAAAGTATGAAGGGGGGGGGGACCACAAAAAACCCTATAGAGCCAATTAGACAGAAAACAGACAGGAAAAGACCCGGATGAGAGGTGAAATTAAATATACTGTATACAACATGATAACTGTTTGGCTATATAAACTTTAATAACGACCGTTCATTTATATAATTATGTCCATATACTGTCACCATAAACAGAAATCTGTGTTTTTTTTAAATAGTGTTCATTTTTTTATCTCCAGAGAGAGTCCAGTTGTGTCCCCCATGCATTGGGGACATGTCTCATTCACTGTCCTCCTTGTCCTCCATGCATTGGGGACATGTCTTATTTACTGTCCTCCTTGTCCCCCATGCATTGGGGACATGTCTTATTCACTGTCCTCCTTGTCCCCCATGCATTGGGGACTTGTCCTATTCACTGTCCTCCTTGTCCTCCTGCACGGTGGTCGTGGAGTGGTTGTACAGTCCTTGCGCCATGAGCTGCAGGGCCAGGCCGTTCTTGTAGCCGGTGGCTTTTTTAATCTTAGCCCTCTTGTTCTGGAACCAGATTTTGATCTGGGACTCGTTCAGGTTCAGTTCCTGAGCCAGACTCTGTCTCCGCTGCTCCGTTATGTACCGGTTGGCCGTGAACTCGGTTTTCAGTCTCTGCAGCTGCTCGGCCGTGAAGGCAGTCCTCGGCCGCTTGTCCTCCTTGGTGCTGCTCTTCTTCTTTTTCAGTTTGCGTGTCCTTGGGCCTGGCGTGGAGACAACAAGGGGAATAAAATATTTATTCTACTGCTGGAAACGCAGCAGGCGCGTATGTGCTCAATATCATCAAATGTAGGTCAGTTCATCATTTCACCATCATCTGCAGCGTAATCCAATGTCCATCATTTCATAGTAGCGCTGTCAATCGATTAAAATATATGTTATGTGTTTTGTTTTTTTTGTTTGCTTTGTTGTTGTTGTTTTTTTTAACTCTACTCTTTCTTTTTGTCATTATTATTATTATTGTTATTTCTTTTCTTGGTTTTGGTTTGGTTTTGAATGTTAAGGGTACTTGATGGGTTTGTCTGTAAAGCTCATCTACTTAAAAGCTGGTTTATAGACTGTTGTAATTACAAAAACAGTGGATTGCATATATGAAAACACAAACATTTTTTATCTGTTCAAAATGTACCTTAAAGGGAGATTTGTCAAGTATTTAATAGTCTTATCAACATGGGAGTGGGCAAATATACTGCATTATGCAAATGTATGTTTATATTTATTATTGGAAATCAATTAACAACACAAAACAATGACAGATATTGTCCAGAAACCCTCACAGGTACTGCATTTAGCATAAAACAATATGCTCAAATCATAACATGGCAAACTGCAGCCCAACAGGCAACAACAGCTGTCAGTGTGTCAGTGTGCTGACTTGACTATGACTTGCCCCAAACTGCATGTGATTATCATAAAGTGGGCATGTCTGTAAAGGGGAGACTCGTGGGTACCCATAGAACCCATTTTCATTCACATATCTGGAGGTCAAAGGTCAAGGGACCCCTTTGAAAATGACCAGGACAGTGTTTCCTCACCAAGATTTAGTGTAAGTTTGGAGCGTTATTTATCCTCCTTCACGACAAGCTAGTATGACATGGTTGGTACCAAACTGAGCCTGTTACAACCCAAAACATTGCAAGTTGCATTAATGCATTAAAAAAATTAGTGGCCTTAAAACGAATTTGCGTTATAATTGCGTTAACTTTAACAGCCCTATTTCATAACCTTTAAAACACAAATGGAATATAGTAACACACTCCTGTTAACAGCAATAGCAGATCAATAGAAACAGAATTATAGTCTAGTTTTTAATCTTTAAAATAGGGTGAATTAGCCAGATTTGGGATGCTTTTTTTTCATTTCAGATTTCTGGAATATAATGCGATAAGAAGCCAATATATTAAATCACACCAGTACTGAAACCCCAGGATGTGTCCTAGTCAAACCAAAAAAAGAAAATGCACACTCTTAAAAGAAATGGTAGACATGTCAGTACTCTTAGTGCCAAGTTTTATCAGACAAATCTTGATTTTCTAATGTAGGACAGTCGTGTCCGATATGTGGGACACTGAAAAGTCTGTGAAAAGACCTAAAAATCACCTTAATTAATTCAAAACACTGAAGGCTAAATGTGTAACCCCATGTTCAGTAATTTAATGTTACTGCTGTTACAAAACCTAGGCTTGTAGGTGGATGTTACATGGAGAATCGAACATCAATAAAACTATAAATAATAATAAATAAAGACTATAATAGTTTTGAAGCATTTAGGCATATTAGAAAGACATTAAATATCAATAGTTTTATTGACTTTTATTCATTTTAGGAAGATCTACACCCACTGGAGCTTAGGTGTCCCACATTAGGCAGTGTCCCACTTTACGGCAACTCACCCTATTATGAATATATTGACTTTTTCCTCCGCCATGAAATTTAGGCCCACTAAAGGTCTCATTGAGACTGCAAAACCCTACATCAACGTGTGATTATTAATTTATATTCAGCTAATATTATTGAATCTGAGGAGTTCATGTGTGTGTTCATGACTTATAATGTGGAAGATAATTAATAGAAGAAAGAAAAGAAATAAATTAATATTAGGTCAGCAATGTCCTGTATCCTTATAACACCAAATGATTTTAAAAGTGTAATAGTCTGTTTTTACTCGTGCCCAGAATTAAATTGCATTCATGGATTAATAAAGTTGTATTGTATAAAAACAAAACATTACACAGTACAAAGCACAGCACACAGGGAAATTTAGCTTCTGCATTTAACCCATTATTAGGAGGATTGGTCGGTGCCTTGCTCAAGGGCAACTTTTGATTTGAATTGGAGGGAAATGGTGGAGACAGTTGCAGAAAAAAACAAAAACAAAGAAAATTTGTTTTCATTGTTGTAATAAAGACATGTGGAGGTTTTGGTGTGTGGATGTGGTGTAGCCTCCAGGAGATGCGTTAAAGTGCCCATGCATGTAGCCAAAACAAGCGAGTCTCTCTGCAGACTTCACAGATCCACATCATCAAAACCTCTCATATACTATTAATGCTGTCCATGCAGGCCTTTATGGGTTACTTCATTATAAACATGGCTGCAGCGCTGTGTGCACAAATCAGACCGAGATGCATGCACCGAATACAGCAGAAATGTGTCATAACATACTGTAGTTATTCATCTGTATGTGTGATATTAAGACGCTGTAGTTTATGCACTGATTGTTGATTTAATGCAATATACGACACACTTAAAGGGAAGCTTGGATAAAGCGTTATAAACGCACAGTCCGATAAACCGGATAGAAAAGAAAAAAAAGAAAAATCAAATAAAAAAGCATCCCTTGTCCATTAAAAAGCACCTTCATCATGAAAAAAATATTTGTATTTATTTAATATTTAATATTATTATTATGCAAAATTATACTATCGAATTCAGACATCGTTCTGCTGTTATTTTTATAATTATTATTATTATTAAAAAAACACTTATTTCAGCTGTAAATGACGAGCTTTAACTCTCCAATTTTGTCTCCAGACACTGAACGCATCAACTGCACCAATTCAGGTTAAAAGGGGATTTTTGGAGCGAATGAAAATATATTCTAGCCTAATTGTTTTGTTATAATTTCATTGTTTTTCAAAAAAATATAAACCACAACAATGACCACTCCATCACCTTTATTTAATATAGTTTTAAAACCACACTGAAAACCATTTGCATTTGATAATAAATCCTTTTTAGATCATATATTTTGGTAAAATTGGTTTATTATAAGCTAGTACGTGTGATGGTGTGACGTTTACAAATCATAATATCTGTGCAATCCAACTATTGTTTATTATTACCATAAATGACTGTTATTTTTGTTGTAATACTACTACTAAAATATCTATTAAAATATGACAGAACTGCAGTATTTGAGCCATTTTTTAAAACACATAAGACACATTATAATGCAGATGAGCAACGAAAAAAACAAACAATAGTAGCCTATTGTTATAGCTATGATATAATCCATAATTATCAGCTTTAAATATATGAACGTATGCTGTCAAAAGAATACTTCTCACCCATTATTTGGAGGCCTAATATCTCTTTTTATTACTCAAAACCTTTAAGCATAATGTGATTAATTTGTGCACCGAATTACATTGAAAATGATGCCATTTTGAGCCATTTTGTAAAACATATAAGACACATTTTAATGCATATGAGCAAAGAGAAACCAGACAGAGGAGCCTATTGTTATAGCTATGATATAATCCATAATAATGATGAAATTGCACACCGAATTACATTGAAAATTATGCCGATTTTAAGATGACATATTATACAAGCTATTAATAAATACCCTGCAACAAATATGAGACACTATATACCATAATAAGCTTTAATGTTTCCAATCGGCTTGTGCGTAAAAGTGTCTTTGTGCGTAAAAGTGTCTTTGTGTGAGAGAGAGGAGATACACTCTATTTTCATATTTTCAAATGTTTGTTCCTATTTTATTTCGTAATTGCATTTATTTTCTAAAAATAAAATCCTGTGTTTTGATTGGCTGGCCACACTTGGACGCACTTGGCTACAGAAACATTAGGGTTTCTAATTCTTAGGGTTTCTGTTTCCAATCGGCGTGTGCGTAAAGGTGTCTGTGCGTAAAAGTGTCTTTGTGTGAGGAGAAAGGAGATACACTCTATTTTCATATTCATAATCATTTTATTATGGTAATGTTTGTTCCTATTTTTATTTCAAATTTACATATAATTTTCTAAAATAAATAAATAATAAATAAATGTGATTGGCTGGCCACATTTGGACGCACTTGGCTACAGACACATTGAATATTGCTCATATGAATACATTTAATAAAACTGTGGAGGTGCGTGAAGTGTCTTTGTGCGTAAAAGTGTCTTTGTGTGAGAGAGACGAGATACACTATTTTCATATTCATAATCACTTTATTTTGGTAATGTTTGTTCCTATTTTATTTCAATATTATATATATATATTCAATTATATATAATTTTCTAAAATAAAATCCTATGTTTGATTGGCAGGCCACACTTGGATATACAGAAACATTGCTTATTTCTCACATAAATATCTTTGCATTTAATAAAACTGTGGAGGAAGTGAACCATGCGTAGAAGTGTCTTTGTGCGAGGAGGCATATACACTCTATTTTCATAATCATTTTATTTTGGTAATGCTTGTTTCTATTTTATTTCACAATGGCATTTATTTTCTAAAATAAAATCCTCTGTTTTCATTCAAAAGTAAAAGTGTCTTTGTGTGAGAGAGAGAGAGGAGATACACTCTATTTTCATATTCATTGTCATTTTATTTTGGTAATGTTTGTTCCTATTTTATTTCAATATTATATATATATATATATAATAATATATATATTCAATTATATATAATTTTCTAAAAATAAAATCCTGTGTTTTGATTGGCTGGCCACACTAGGACACACTAGGAAGCACCAGAAACATTAAATATTTCTACTATAAACAACTTTGCCTTTAATAAAACTGTGGAGGAAGAAGAAGGGTAAAGTCCCCCAGCCCTCCAGCACCCCAGTTGGTATAACTCTGTGACTATTATCGCCTTACCAGATGAGGGCCGGTCCGAGTATCTGGTACAGTAAACCCAAGCTGGCCACAACATGGGCTGGCTCTCCTTGGTCCTGGGAGGAGGAGATCCTCCATCATTCCTGCCACTCACAACCCTAATAGACGAGCTCGGTTCAGCCTGTTTGGACGAGTTCTGCTTGTTCGACGGCGAGGAGGACGTGGAGGAAGATGAAGAAGAGGAGGACGAAGAAGGTGATGAAGAGGTGCTGTCGCTGCTGCAGTTGGAGTCCAGACACGCAGCTTGCAGACGCGCACCCAGCAGGTTCTCCTTTCTGCAGCCGAAGTCAGGTCGCAGGATGTTGTCTATGAAGAAGTTGGTGGTTCTGTGGTTCTGCTGCTGTAAAGCTTGGTGGGGTAAAATCACAGGAGGAGATGGGAGGTTCATGCTCTCCTCCTCGTTGGTGGAGTCCTTCTGCTCTTCTTCCATAGCTGGGAGAGAAAAAAACTCCACTTGTTGCACCACCTCCTTCAGGTATCCAATTAATTAGAAGAACAGCATTAAAAAATATATTTTTATTATCCTAAAAGCCTCCCTGGCATAGCTCCCCGTTAGTCCCTCTCTCTCCGGTGCACCATAATATCTGCCTCCCTTCCTAAACTCTCTCCTCCTCCATGTGTGTGTTTCTTTCTGTCTCTTACACACACCCTCAGACAGGAACCACGTGTGCGAGGTTGGACCAATCAGGAGCTGAGTTCGGATTCTGTCACAGGTGATGGCGTCCAATCAGGAGAGAGCAGCAGAACTAGGGATAAATGTTACAACAGAAACTATGTTTTTATATTGAAATACTCACTTTTAAATCACATTTGGGGGTTTTATTTTTTTTATACTTTATTTTTTCCTTTTTTTCAAGGCTGTTTTCATATATGCAATCCACTGTTTGTAATTACAACAGTCTATAAACATTTGGGGTTTTTAAAGACTATTATTTACTAATATGCTAAATGGAGATTTGTTTTTAAGAAAAATATATTATTAAAATGACTTATGCTAATGAGAATTTTAAGTTTAGTTTAAGATAGTTTGGGGTTTTTAAAGGTCCCATATTGTCGTTTATATTATGAAGCGGGTTTAAGTGCTATATAAATACTGTTAAACTATCAAAACACACAGCCCGTATTCAAAAATTGTGCGTTTGAAACAAGCCGTTTCTGTCCATTTGTGATGTCACAAATATACACTATTTAGACCATTACACATTAAACGTAAACATTCTAAATGTGTCCCAGTTTATTTCCTGTTGCAGTGTATGTAAATAACATCAGCTGACAGGAAGTAAACATGGACCAAAGCTGTTGCCTAGCAACACAATTCCGTTGCAATTCCATTGAAATGTGCTAAAACGGAGCGTTTCAGACAGAGGGGTAAATACAGGTATATTCAGGCAGACAGTATGAGGAAAATAAAGGGTTTTTTGAACATTACAGCATGTGAACATGTTCTATTAGACACAAAATACAAGTATGAACCTGAAAATGAGCACGATATGGGAACTTTAATGACTATTTTTTGCTTATATGCTAAATGGAGATTTGTTTATAAGAAAATGAAGTGTTGTTGACTGGCTAACACGGCAGGAACATTAGCTATAGGCTAAAATATTCCCCAAATTAACCTAACATTTGCACAAAATGTTGCTTTTATAAAAAGTATTAAAGCTAAAGGTCTCTAAAAAGGTCTAGTTGGTCATCTTCACTGTCACTAGCAATTTCATTTCATTTTTCGCCTCTTTGTGACGCATTTAGGGTTTAAACATCCAGATTTTGGACAATTTTGGCAGCAGGACAAAAATAAAACAACAGTGGGATAAATGACAGAAAGTATGTTTTTTCATCAAAATATTCATTCTTAAATCACATTTTTCTTTTTTAAAAGACTTATTTACTTATTTGTTAAATGGAGATTTGTTTATAAGAAAAATGTTATTTAAATGACTTATGCTAATGGGAATTTTAAGTTTAGTTTAAAGGTCCCATATCGTGCTCATTTTCAGGTTCATACTTGTATTTTGTGTTTCTACTAGAACATGTTTACATGCTGCATGTTAAAAAAAAAACTTTATTTTCCTCATACTGTTTGCCTGAATATACCTGTGTTTACCCTCTGTCTGAAACGCTCCGTTTTAGTGCATTTCAATGGAATTGCAATGGAATTGCATTGCTAGGCAACAGTTTGGGTCCATGTTTACTTCCTGTCAGCTGATGTTATTCACATACACTGCAAACAGGAAATAAACTGGGACACATTTACAATGTTTACGTTTAAAACTGTGTAACGGTCTAAATATTGTATATTTGTGACATCACAAATGGACAGAAATCCTAACGGCTTGTTTCAAACGTACAATTTCTGAATACGGGCTGTGTCTATTTCTTCATATATTGAGTGTTTTGATAGTTTAACAGTATTTATAAAGCACTTAAACCTGCTTTATAATGTAAAAGACATGAAAATCTCACTTTTTACAATATGGGACCTTTAAGATAGCTTACCAACTAATACGCTTTGACTTAGGCTATGCTCGTGTTAAATCACATTTTGGGTTTTTTTAAAGACTTTCATTCACTTATATGCTAAGAGAAGATTTGTTCATAAGAAAACTATATTATTAAAATGACTATTTTAAGTTTAGTATAAGCTATTTTACCACTTAATCAGGCTATGCTCATGTTGTTGAGTGGCTATAGGCTAAATTATTCCCAAAACTAAGCCAACATTTGCACAAAACGTTGTTATTTTAGAGAAAAGAATGATAGGTGTGCCCTATAAAGTTAAACACCTCTAAAAGCTTTTCACTGCCACTAGCATTTTAATTTAATTATTTTTAATTATTTTTATTGGCCTTTTATTGTCATTCTTTCGCCTATATGTGACGCATTTAGGCCAATTTGTATGATTTTGGCAGCAGGACAAAAATGCACTTTTTTTCCACTAATATATTAAAAAAAATATGAGTGAAAATAAAGATTTTAGAAACACAATGAGGCGTAGAAAACACTGATAATAAAATCTCCAGAATAAGAATAAAATTGCCACCACAGCTCTAATTGGCGATTTGAAATAATAATATTAATAATCATAATAGCAACAGCATGAAAAAGTGGGGACGTGTTGATGTTTAACACGGTGAAATCTTTATCCCACAGGCCGGAGCGAGGGATTCATGGCTACTTAATTAAATTCCAATTAGGACAGTATCAATATGGTGTTTAGCCGCAGAGCCATTGTGCGTAAATGAGCACTCAGTCTGCTCTTATCTGGGGCCCGCAAAGAGAGGCTCCTTGAGAGGGGCTGCAAAAGATAATTTATAGCTTTTAATTAGTCTTCATTCCGCCCGATCAGGCCGGCGTTCATCACTGGGAGCGGGGCTGAATAAAACCCGGGTGAAAAGCGCTGTCACCGGTCCCTGGCAGGGCCCTTAATCAAAGTGAAGCAGGGGCCACGCTACAAGCCGCGTAATTTCCAAGGTGCTGATAAAGCGCGTTGAATAATAGCGGGGGCCCTCGGAGACACCATTTACAGAAATGACTTTATTGACGGCTTAACGTTGGTAATTCATTTTGCCTTTCATGTATTGGGAGCCGGATTTGTCGCCGTAATAGGATGATAAATGCACTGACGGATCGCAGCACCAGGTTTTTATTGAGTAGCCTATATAGCCTGGTGCTTCCTAGTGCGCACACACACACACACACACACTCACACAAGGTTTATGATGAGGCTCTTGTTGAAAAGCTGTCTGCAGTAAAGGCATGACATGTGCAGACTGAACCAGAGCTGCTTCTATAATAATACAGAAGAAGAAAATTCCATATTTTTAGGTGTTTTACTTGATTATTTCCTTCCTGTGTGAAGGATTGGATGAAATAATGTATGGAAAACTGTCTTTTATATATTCTACATTTGATTTATTGACTATATCTTTGTTCTTGCTTTTGCCTTACATCTATTATAAGAGTTCAAAACAGCCAATGCTGTTGTAACACAGTTGCTTTAATCTAATTTCCTACGACTATGGATATCTAAAGAGTGTGTTTGGCATTTCTAAAAAGGTAATACATTTGTTTTAAATTTTTTCATAAAGACAAAAAGGTGTTGAGTTTAATATTAAATAAAAAACCCACACACTAAGCCCATACTTCTTATAAAAGCCAGTGCCAGGGCACAAATGAAACATATATAAGTCTAAAATATAGGTCTAATTTTAGCCTTAGCCCTGTTAAACACATTGAAACTAAAACAGGAGCTTCATCATCACAAAATATTTACTTTAATCAAATATTCGGCCTTCAAATTTAAGAGGATAAATGATTAAAATAAACTTTAAAATGTATAACCTGCAGTGAAAGTTAAACTCTGCAGCTTGTTTTGTGTCCACAAAACCTAAGAATGCTTCATGTCAGTTTGTGCATAAATAAATAAATATATTTTTTAAATATTTATTTATAAGTTTTCAGTTTTGTAAAATGCATCAAACATGTTTCATGTTTCAAATGACAAAATAATAAGGTGTGATGGTGTGAGTAAAGTTTGGAGTGGATTCTGTCTCAAGGTGCTGCAGCTGCATGCTTATGATGCCACCTAGTGGAGGAAGATGGGAACTAGTGGTCTGTTACAGTACTGAGTAATAAAGCACAGAGTATTGTGGTTTATAGGAGGCTCTGTGAGGTTCTGTTAGCACATTTTGATGGGTTTTAATGCAGTTGTTTTTAGTTAAAGTTGACATAAACAGAGGATGTAATAATGGTATTGGGTAAGGTTTGATTCTCACCTGTCCTCCTTAGTATAAAGACATCAAGGGCTTTATTAAGTTGAACAAAACTTGCATTAAATCAGTTGCTAAATCCAGATAGCGTATATTTATGGGATGTTCTGTGTGTGAACCTCTGGGCTCAAGTATCCACATCTGGAAACCCAGAAAGTCAAAGTATAGAACTCTGGCACCATCTAGTGACTCTGATGTGTATGTGGCGTAAACATTTTAACCTGTGTTTCACTTTGGATGTGACATGTTAGTCTGTATGGCAGACATCATATACTGTAGAGTAATAAACAAACCAATCTGCTTTTTAAATTAATATCAGGTCTTTATATTAAAAAGTATTTCAGCGATACCTTTTATTTTTTTTACTTATAGAGAGACTAAATTGGAAGAAAAGATAAATAAATTAAAATAAATTCTAAATAAATTAAATATATTTAGCTTACATTAAATATTAATTAAGGCTAGGTTAAGTTTATTTGTATAGCACCTATTCAAAGTGCTTTACATCAGCTGAAGAAATACATTCAGAAACAATAAAAACAAAACAAATCTGAAAAAATATAATAAACACATTTTTTTCATATAAGTTAATATAAGTTTAACATTTTTTTAACTAATCATGTATAATTTTATTTTGAAATATCAGTAGACCCAAATATATCCACAATAAATGTAGATTTCAAAGGACACTTTGTTGGGTAAGATATGTTCACACATGACATATGAATACAAACATCCGAAATATTACATAATATATATTTTGTGACAGTGATACTATATATATATATATGATGGAGGTATACTGTACTGTATATCGACAAATTCTTCCTTACAATACTGTGCGTGTCCACTAGATGTCAGAGTAAAGCAGCTGGAAAAAATTAAGAAACACAATTTAAAAAAAATCTGAATTAATAAATTAGAAACAACACTGAAGTTAAACATTTTTTAAATATAATTTTTTATTTTATTTTTCAAATACAACAACAGTAGATCTAAATATATTCATATAATATTTTCCATTATGTTATCCATTTATATCGACAATTTCTTCTTTGCAACATTGTTCTTGTCCACTACATATCAGAGTAAAGCACCTGATAAAAAACAATAAAAAAACTTAAATATAATAAAATTATTAATAATTAGAAACAACACATAAGTGAAACATTTTTCAAATAATCATATTTAATTTTATTTTAAAATACAGTATCAGTACACCTAAATATATTCATATTATTTTATTTGTGACAGTGAAACTGTAATGTATATGAAAATTTCTTCTTTGCAGTACTGTGCTTGTCCACTAGATGTCAGAGTAAAGCAGCTGAAGAAAGACACTGAACTGTTGTAACCATCTCACTATAACTGAGGAGACACTTACAAGCAAAAAAGAAGCATTAATCAGCAGAGATGCAAACAGGATAAACAGGCTCACGTACAAATATTCGTCTCCCTTCATAAAAGCCAATAAAAACCAACAACTAAAGCATTTTCTCATTTAAACAATAAGTTATGTTGGTTTTAAAATGTCAGCGTTATAATGCCAAATATCTCAACTTGTCTGAGACGTCTAAACTACAGCATGCGAGGCTGTAAAACCATCCAAGAAACATCCGATGAATAACGACCGACTGTTTCCCACTTTTTCATTGTTTGACATTTCACAACTTTGTGCCACAAGTGTCAAATTTAAGCAGATTTGTGGCGACGCCAGACAAATGTTAAAGAGGTATCACAATCAGGGATGGATTTTAAATGGTGATACTCTCAACCCTGTCACTTTGTGCCATAGTATTGACATGCCAGCGATGTACAGAGGACATGTTTGCATACTAAACGGTGGATTATCATTCACTGAGTCCTCTCTCTCTCTCTCTCTCTCTCTCTCTAAGGTTCAGCTCTCTGCAGTAATAATACATGAAGGGCTCCTCTCCTTCATCCATTAATCAGGAGGGAGGCTGAGGTAAAGGAGGGCTGATCTTTGGCCTCCACACACACACACACACTCTCACCTATCATTAATAATTGAAGGGATATTAATGCAGATAAATAATTAGCTTGGGGGGAAGCTCTTCAGAGTCCTAATGAGGATGAGGGGGACAGATTGCTCCTTAGTCTTATTACACCTCGCTGAGAAGTTTCGAAAGCTTCAGGTGGTGATAAATGAGCCCCCATTTAGTAATTGGCAAATTAAATCGATGCACTGACACTTTGCTGGGCTTGTGTTAACACAATTAACCGTCTTGCTTCATGGTGTTGCTAAAATGTGGATGATGTGTTTCTACGGCTCCAGGGAATGGCCAGCGTAAATCTACAACTATGGGATGGATATTCAATATACAGACATTCATGGTCCCCAGAGGATGAAGCCTACTGTTTTTTTCCATACTTGCCAACATTGAGATCTCAAAAATAGGGAGGATTTCAAAACCAAAGTGGGGCGTCTGGGGTTTGAGACTAACTAAGTGGTGAAAATAACAAAATACTAAGTACACCGCAACAGTATTTTCTTGTTAAATAGGCCTACTTTGATGTTACTTTTCACTCTCAGGGAAAGAAAACTGAATAATTTGCCCATCTGGCGTGAATTTGTGGTGAATCTCTGGTATAAAGGAGGCTAATATTCATTAATTTTTTGATGTGCTAGAGTATTTCTTTCTCTTAGTACTCTCCATTTCTCTCTCCGTCCTCTCACTCACTGAAGGTCCTTTCAGACACAATGCTACAACGGCACCACTGTGCTCTGAAACCATTTATTTCCAGTGGCTGTGATGAGCGGCGAGCACAGTTCAAACCGCGCCGGGATGTCGTGAGCAGCTCTCCTTCGCCGGTAAAAAGACATTTGGCAGTAGCTTTATTGTCGTCCGGGTGGAAACAGTAGGGCAGTAAAGTCACGTGCCAGAAAACAGGTTGAGATAACGGAAAGGAAATTCATTTTCAGTCGATGGCAGACCGCCGCGGTAGTGGTGCTTTTTTTTCACATTCGAATATAATTTTCAAATTCGAATATCTATTTTTTTTTACTATTCGAATATATATTTGAATTTAGAATATTGGTTGATAGCCCGAATCCGTATATACCTGTATTCACCCTCTGTCTGAACCATGTACCATCATGAGGTATTGGAAATGTTTGGATCACACGAGTCTGAAACTAATCCTTTTGCAGCCACCTCTGGATCTAATTCTACTAATGATATACTACGAATAATACTTTGTAGAAATTATTACGATGTGCAAATCTTAATTTTGACAACTTAAGAGCACACAAATCTTGCGCACTCGCTGTGATCTTTGGCGCCCCTCTAAGGGGGGGCCCAGACCTTAGTTTGGGAACCACTGGTCTAAACATGACTAAGGGCTGTTTCATAGAGACAACATCTTTGCTCATTTGTTTTTTGATGTCATGAATTCATGATTATTATGTATTTTTCCCATTTTTTCTTTTTTAAAAACAACTCCCATCACCTCAGCGTGAGTGTATTTATGGATTGTTATCAGAACACATCAAGCAGCAGCGTATGAAAGGCGTGACTGAAGCGCTCTCAGGCATGTGTGTGCTCTCATCAGCCATGTCTGCCCGGGGCCACTCTAACCTTTCACTCGACTCTCTGAGGATCGCCTCTCTCTCATCTGGCATCCTCGGCCTGTCACTGTCGTCAGCCAGAGCCGAGATGAAAGATATAGTCCTCATTGGCTTTGTTACAATAAAAAGCCGCCCGCTCCAATGACTTATTTCCTTAACCTTTACTCCCCTATATTCACAAATGACAGATTGCATGACCACGGGGGGGATTAGAAAAAAACTCCCTAGAGATATGGTGATAAATAATGATATCTCGGACAAGTCGTTATCAGATTTGAAAGCAGACGGATGACAGCCATTTTGAGTAATATAAGGAGGCAATGACTCTAACAGACAGAAAGTAGAGCTTATAAATAAGTAAACTAGAAATAAGCATCTGAATGAGGTGGATTGGTGAACATATTTTAAAGGCTCTAAAACTCCTGTCTTATGATGAGCCGAGGGAGGCAGCAGGACATAAATAATGACCATATAATATAGTTGCGAGAGGAAGAGGGGATGAGGGGATGAGGAGACGGCAGCAGGCAGGGAGAGGTGGATGATGGTTGACGGGATAAGAGGGTGTGTGTGTGTGTGTTGTGATTGATTTCTGCGTAGGCTCTTTTAGCCTCTCATTATGGCCCGGCCCCGGGGAACAAGACAGGGATGTGTTTCTGACACTTCTGCCATTGTTCCTTCTCTGCCTGCAAATCATCTGTGTGCATATGTCTTGTATTTCTGGCTGCTTTCAGATCAAATGTCCTCACAAAGATATACTGTAAATGTAATTTCCAAGAGAATATAGTTAAAGTCAGGGTAAAGTAGTTTAAAGGAAAGGAAAAAGGAATAGTTTGACATTTTGGGGAATATTCTCATTGCTTTCTTGAGAGTTAGACGAGAAGATTGATACCACACGCTAACCATCTCCTGGCCCTATAGCTGCATATTTAGCATCATGCTGCAGTGGTACCTTCATGAGTATGGACATCACATTACAGTAGAGTTATCTTCAGAAATTAAAAATAATTAGTGCAAAGTTGAGGTCCTATATAGACGATTTCTTGCCTTGCATCAGGATGAAATATCAACATAATTAAATTATTTTTTCATGTATGATTATGGATGCTCCTCTCTGTCTTATTTAAGCCAAGATATTGCGCATTAGGGCTGCAGTTAATGATCATTTTCCTGATTATTTTCTACTTGTTTGCTCTAAAAAATGTCCGAAAAGAGTGAAAAAGACCCATGGATGATTTCTCAAAGCCCAAGTTGACTTATTGAAATGTCTGTTTTGTCTAACCAACAGTTAAAAGTCCAAATACATTAGTTTATTATCATAGAGGGGGAGAAAAATCAGCCAATAGCCATATTTGAAGCTGAAACAAATATAGAAAATGATTTAATTGATCTATTGATTATTAAAATGTTGCCTTCGCAGCATAGCTCTCATTACGATGTTAAAATGACTCAAAGAGCAGCTTAAATCAATGAAAATCACACGTCTACTAGCTGCCACTGCAGCCTTTAAGGTTTATTTCCCTTCAAGTGTAACAACAATAGATATCAGAGAGTCGATTATAATGACTCTGAAGTGCGCAGCATTTTGACAGGAGATAATGTTCACGAGCCTGGAAGCTTATCGTCTTTGCAAAAGCACCCACAGCAGCATATTATTTACCAATAAGCTTAACCCTGAGTTTAAACCCCCGAGGACTCATTTGTCTTTTTTTGTATTCTTTTATTTACTTTCTTTTAGGAAAGTAGTTCAGTCTGCTATTTTATCCCCTTCGCTGTTTCCTTCTCTTTCGCTCTCATCTCTCTGTTCGCCAAGTCTTTCCTCGTTTGCCGATTAAACCACAAAAGAGATGTATTCTCAAAGTGCAGACTGACCAGATGAAGTGAGTCAGCATTAGGCTGAATCATTATCCAGCGTAGTGAATCGTAATACTGGAATTTATTCCGCCGAAGACGAGATATGCATGAGCGCCTCGGTCTCGGTTTCTGTTTGGCTGTGCATTGTTTATGTACAGGACAACTGATCTTGTTTTTTCATATGTTGTATGAATATACACTTACACTGGCATACATACAAATATTATGGCAATATATTTATAGAATGTATCGAATCATATTTGTCTAATATATTACAAAACATATTATTGTCGTCTTCCATATACAGTCAGCTAAATGTACTTAAAGGACGGTTAGACTGTTATCAGGCCATTAATAGGCGTTATCAGCCCCATAGATGTGAGTCAATAGGGGCCTACTACACCCGCTAATATGTTTTATCATCTATTCACATGGTAGATCACTGAAAGAAGGATTAAAAGAACAAAACGGCGACCTCTAGGGACTGTAGTAGTAATTATGACAGGCTCAGTAGTAGTAGTAAACACTAAAGAAACCGTTTTGTTTGAGTTCAAAACGAAATGTTTCATTCCGTTTTACAACGTGGTAGAGCGTGTTGTAAGGTAGTAGGCGTAATAGGCCCCTACTGACCCACATCTATGGTGCTTATAGCAACTGATAACGCCTATTTAACGGCCTGATAACAGTCAAATCGGGTGCTCTATTGGCAGAAATGGAATATAATATTAATAAGTATGTTTTCTTTAGTGTATAATCACCTGAGAATAAGAAATTGTTGTGTTTTCGTTATCTTAGACGTAGCCGTTTATATCTACATAGGGCCCAGAATGGACAAACCAAACACTGGCTCGTGATAGGGACATTCACGTTTTCACGTTTTTGCGTTAGTCCCCGTAGTTCTTCTACACGCTCGGCACATGGGAGAAGTTTCAGTTGGTTGCAAAATGCAACCTCACTGGTCGATGCTGCTGGATCTTACACACTGCTCCTTTAAAGTATCAAAAGTATACATACTTATTATGCAGAATGGCCTCCTTTCAGTGTTATAATATATTATACTATTTGATTATTATTGCTGGTTTTAATGTCCCCAAAAAGAGTTAGACTTCCGACCCTACAGCAAAAAAGA